>NW_015546131.1:74718-75207 GCF_001515605.1 Sinocyclocheilus anshuiensis | reverse complement strand
TGTCTTGATACTTGTTCCTAAAAGAATATTTCAATGTTGATATTACATTACATACAGCAACACAACAATAGCTATTGAATTGTAAAAACTGAGAAAGAGCTCGGGAAGCTTCCCAAAGGGTGTGCAGTACACCGCCCCCTAGAGGAACACATTACAGTTGCTTCGACTGTGTATTTTTAATTTATTTATTCACATTTCTGAATATCAAACTCAGTCTGACATGTCAACTTTAAAGTGTGTGTCTTGTTACTGGTTCATAGAACAACATTTACATGCTGGTCTCATGCACAGAACTATAACACAACGCACGATACTGAAATGGCAACAAATACATCAATTCATTTCTAATAAATACGCTCTTCTGTCCCAATTCTAAGGGTTGTGTCGTGTTACTGGTTCATGGAACAACATTTACGTGCTGGTTTTATTCGCGAAACTGCAACACAGCAAAAGCTATTGAAATGTAAGGATTGAGCAAAAAACTCACAA
>NW_015546131.1:55162-74590 GCF_001515605.1 Sinocyclocheilus anshuiensis | reverse complement strand
GTTCCTAAACAAACATGTAGATGTTGGTTTTATTCACAGAACTATAAGACAACACATGATATTAAAATGTAAACAAATACATCAATTAATTTCCTATAAATGTACTCTTCTATCTCAATTTCTAAGGGTGTGTCTTGATACTTGTTACTAAAAGAATATTTCAATGTTGATATTATTCACATAACTATAAGACGAAAAAATTGATTGAAATGTAAAAATTGAGAAAAGGCTTATTAAGATGTGCAGTACACCGCCCCCTAGAGGAACACATTGCAGTTGTTTTGACTGAGTTTGATATTCAGAAATGTGAATAAATAAATTTAAAATACACAGAGTCTGACATTTAAACTTCAAAGGGTGTGTCTTGCTGCTGGTTCATAGAACCACATTTCTATGTATCTTTTAATTTCATAAGAAAATTTGGATACACGCTATTGAATCAAATTCAAACCTATTAACATATCATTTTTGTAAACATACAGCATTTTATCTCATCTTCAAAGGCTGTGTTTTGTTACTGGTTCATAGAATAACAGTTAGATATCGGTTGAATTTGCAGAACTATAGCACACCACATGCTATTGAAATGTAAGCACATACATCAATTAATAAAAAATACAAATACTCTTTTATTTCAGCTTTATGGGGTGAGTCTTGTAATTGTTTCCTATAATGACATTTAGATGTTGGTTTTCTTCACAAAAGTGTAACACAACAAAAGCTATTGAATTGTAAAAACTGAGAAAGAGCTTTGGAAGCTTCCCAAAGAGTGTGTAGTACACCGCCCCCTAGAGGCATACACTGCAGTTGCTTCGACTGAGTTTGATATTCAGAAATGTGAATAAATACATTTAAAATACACAAAGTCTGACATGTAAACTTTAAAGGGTGTGTCTTGTTACTGGTTCATAGAACATGCTGGTCTTGCTGGTCTCATGCACAGAACTATAACACAACGCACGATATTGAAATGGCAACAAACACATTCTAATAAATTTACATGCTGGTTTTATTCGCGAAACTGCAACACAGCAAAAGCTATTGAAATGTAAGGATTGAGCAAAAAACTCACAAAGCCTTTCACAGATTGTGCAGTACACTGCCCCCTATAGGAACATGTTGCATTTGTTAAGACTGAGTTCGACATTCAAACTTTTATAAATTAATTTAAAATGCATACAGTTTTCCATCTCAACTTCAAAAGGTGTGTCTTGTTAATTGGGCCAAAAAGAGCATTTCCATGCAGGTTTTACTCTCATTTGTAATTCAGCATACATGCTATTGAATTAAATTCAAGTCTGCTAATACATTAATTTAAAATGCATGCAGTTTTCTTTATCAAATCCAAAGGGTGTGTCTTGTTACTGATTCCTAGAAGAACATTTTGATGGTGGTTTTAGCCACAGAAC
This sequence comes from Sinocyclocheilus anshuiensis, assembly GCF_001515605.1. Lineage (NCBI taxonomy): Eukaryota > Metazoa > Chordata > Actinopteri > Cypriniformes > Cyprinidae > Sinocyclocheilus > Sinocyclocheilus anshuiensis. Next base: position 73,181 of record NW_015546131.1, on the reverse strand, counting down.
TATAATAGAACACATATTATAGACATTTAAACCAATACATAATTTAGTTTAAAATAAATACAATCTTCTACCTCAGCTTCAAAGGCTGTGTCTTGTTACAGATTTCTCAAAGAATATTTTCCATTTGCTTTCGTTGTCAAAAGCGATGCAGAAGTCACGCTATTGACATTCAAGAATAGCTTGCAAAATCTTCCAAAGAGTCTCCAGTATTACTGCCCCCTAGAGGAAGGTACTGCAGTAGTTTTGGCTGAGTTTGACATTCAAACCTTTAATAAATTAATTTAAAATCAATACAGTCTTCTATTTCAACTTCAAAGGGTGTGTCTTGTTTCTGATTCCTAAATGAACATTTCAATTAAGGTTTTACTCTAACGTAATTCAGGACACATGCTATTGAATTTAATTAATTTAATTAATTAATTATTTTTTTTATTAGTTGTTTATGAGTCCCTTATTTGTCCTGAGCAATTAAACTGTCCATTATTCTTCAGAAAAACTCTCCAGGTCTCAAGGACTCTTTGGGTTAATTGTACTAATTTTGTCTTCTGAGAAACATCTGGGTTTCTTCTGAAGCTTCTGACATAATTTAGCTATTATTTTGTCTTCTGGACTATATGTAAACATCTTTGATGCAAAATATCTTACTCAGGACAGTACTAAAAAAATAACATGCATTTTGTGTGATCCCTCTTAAAAAACATTAAAGTGTTTTTTTTTTTTTAACAAACCAACAAAATGGACCCTTTGAAAATGAGCTCGAAAATTGAATTTTTAACTAATTGATGTATTGATTAATCAGCTTAATAAACAGTTTAATTGGCTATTCAGTTTCAATTGAATGTTTTCTCTCATATTTCTGTGACTAAAACCAACATCAAAAGCTGTCTTGTTACTCGTTTCTAGAAGAATATTTTAGTCAAAACAACTGCAGTATCTTCCTCTAGGGAGCAGTAATACTGGAGACTCTTTGGAAGGTTTCACCAGTGAATTTTGAGTATCAATAGCGTGACTTCTGCATCTCTTTTGACAATGAAAACAACTGCAAAATGTTCTTTAAGAAGTCTGTAACAAGACACAGCCTTTGAAACTGAGGTAGAAGATTGTATTTATTTTAAACTAAATTATGTATTGGTTTAATTTTCTATAGTATGTGTTCTGTAAGAATCCACCCGCCAGCCCAAAACAGCGGAATCCAGCGGCTGATCGAAGGTTTAATACATATTCGGTCTTTTACTTGCACTTCTGAATTTATCAGGATTAGTTAAAATTTTAGTCTAGCTCCGTTTCCAATCTGACTCCAATTTTAAGTGATCATTAAATTTAGGCAATGTTTCTAATTAAAAGCTGATCACAAATATCGATTGTTTATTAACTGAGATATTTGAGTATTCTGGAAATCCCATACTTTCAATTATTCGTTCATTAAGGACCTAACATCGCTCAGAAATTAACTCGGCCAACTGTGAACGCACGGACACAAACTCGCCAGTTCTGTAATTTACTCAGAGGATACAGGGTGATTATAATACCTTTATGTGCCACACCCTGCTAGCAAATAACAAAAAGTGTATTTTTTTCTATAATCACGAAAACTGTAACTTGTTAGGCCAGAGTGACAGACAGAAATCAGAAGATCCCTAATGGAGAGCCCCCTGCCCTGCTCATTGGTACTTAAGTATCATCTGTCCTGGACGCAGATTTGTGGAAATGTTAGACTACACAATAATCTACTTGAAAAATGATTTCAGAAGAGATCAGAATAAATCAAATATAACAATTTATTATTTGTCAGGTAAAATTGTATCATGCCAATTACATAATGAAACCATTAGAAGCCAATTTAGAAAAGATAATGCAATTGTGAATCACACTGTAGCCGCGTGGCAACTCCACTCCTGTACATAGACACTGTAGCCATATGGGAAACAGCCAAGTGTTCCACGCAGGAGACAAACAAATTTAACATATGCACATGTAACAGTTATCCTAATTTAACATAAGACACACGTTCTAAAATGCATAGCAAAGCACTCAGGTGTTTTAGAGAATAAACTCAACTAGCCTATGTGCACATGTAGTAGCACAAACAACTATACAGTGTGCTCTATGGGCACAATGTGTTTAACACAATTACATTTTTGAATCATACCTGACAGCAGAGAGACACACAGCAGCGAGAGTTCTGGTGCAGCGCTCCAGAGACTCACACACTGCATGGGGGTTTTTCTGACTACAGAATCCCAAAGTAGTGTTTTGTCACTTCCCTTATATACCCAAATAAGAAAAACAAAGAAATCTTCAAATCAGTTGTAAAAACATAAAAGACCTTTTGGTTGTTAGGTTCTGTGCTCCAGGGTTGCACCTGGCTGGAGATAGATAAACATTCCCATAGACCCCTAAAGAGGAACACACCCCCTCCTCAGCAGAACACAATTCTACAAAAGTTTTCAATATTTCTCATAATACAAGTGACTACTGTGAAATTGAGACCATTTTACCAATCTGCAACTATCCCTTAAATACTACCAGAACAAAAACAAAGAAATCTTTAAATCAGTTGTAAAAACATAAAATATCTTTTGGTTTGTTAGGTTCTGTGATCCAGGGTCACACCTGGCTGGAGATAGATAAACATCTCACAGACCCTAAAGGGGAACACACCCCCTCCTCAGCAGAACACAATTCTACAAAAGTTTTCAATATTTCTCATAATACAAGTGACTACTGTGAAATTGAGACCATTTTATCAACCGCACAAAGACCTTTAAAATGATACCAAACATGAAGGGGAAAAACAACAGGTTCACAAGATACATGATATGTGGGATAAACATATTCTTAATGAACTTTGAGTGAAACCTTTTGGGAGAAAAGAGGGAGAGGCAGAGAGGGCAGGGGGAGAAGGCGGTCGTAAATGAGCTAGGAGAGAGGTGTTGTTTTCTCTCTTTGGAGATCCCTTCTCCAGATAAGTTTTATTGTTTTATTGCACGGCATCTGTCCTGTGTGAGTTCCTGATATCTGGCTTCATGAGGAGTTAATTTCATAAGGAAATAATTTCACTCCTTGCAGCTCTATTATAGTTTTGTGGCTTAAACCACCATCAAAATGTTTGTCTAATCTGTAACAAGACAATTGAAGTTGTGTAATAAAACTGGGTGTTATAAATTAATTTATAAAAAATTAGATTTTCAAACTCAAGTCAAAACAACTGCAAAACAACACTCTTTGCCAGTTTTGTCTTAATTGTTGAATTTCAATACCATGTTTTCTATTATAGTTCTGTGACTAAAACAAATATAAAAATGTTCTTATAAAAACAGTAACAAAGACATGAGGTTAATACAGAAGAGAGTATTTATTTTAAATTAATTTATTTATTGGTTTAAATTTCAATAGTGTGTACATTTTTGGTGTCAAACTTCTGTGAAAACAACGAACATTAAAATGTTCTCACAAGGACCTGGAAAAAGCCTACTGCATAACCACTGGATTATGGAACGATAATGATTTTTAATATTATTTTTCTTTTATTAATATATTTATTAATAGTAATAATATAATAATAACCACCAGGGCCGTTTCTAGCCAATTTCAGTCAAACCTATAAAACCCCTTTGTTACCCCAAACTACATTTAAAAGCTTTATCAGTGGCATAAAAGTCATCAGTGCAGCTACTTAAAAATAATTTGCTACGCGTTAACGCGTTAACTTCCCCTTTCAATAACGTGACGCTCTGCCCTCTATGACGCTGCTCCCATTAAGCGCTGTTGGAAGTGAATGAATTGATTCAGCATTTCGACACCTCCGTAAGGATGCATTTAACTCGACAAAGCGGTCTGATAAAGGATGTATTGATCTCGTGAATTAGTGAATTTTACTATACAAATATTTTTTAATTGGATGTTAAAGTTTATATGGGAATATTACATGACACGCTGATCCTTTAACAATGCATTGGCACAAAAAACGCACACCTTTTGGACAAATCTGCCACAAATATTTGGACAAATGTGCCACAAAAGTGCCACAAATACTGCCTAAACAAAATACTGATTTTGTGCACTTTATTTACTGTACCAATATTTTAAATTGGCCTTTTGCATGGCAAAAAAAAGTGTTACCTTGCCAAAGCACTGACAGAACCCACTGATCTAATGGCGATGTTGAGCGCTCCAAATGCAAACTTTGCATGCAACAATGAGGCAGCAATTGAAAGCACTCTGATCTAGTGGCATACAGGCATCGTCAGATTGACAGTACTCTAGCCCAATAATGTTGGGGGATCCAGTGGGGGCGGCAGGCATATTTCAGGGTGACCGTGCCACTCTTTATCACAACCCTGCTAAAAGTGCCAGTACATGCGCTCATTGGCGCCCCTTCAGCCGGTGGCGCCCTAGGCGACTACCTAGCTCGCCTATGCCTAGAAACGGCCCTGATAACCACTATCACATATCTTGTTTACAATATTTCTTATTTAAATGCAAGTGAGCATTATAAGTGTTTGTCTTTATATCTTTCAAAGAGCTTGGTGCACAAATTGCTCTTGTTTTGTTAATTGTAAAAAAACATTCCGGTGGGAAAACATTCATCGTTTTATCCTTTACATGTACTTTGTAGACGATCCCTAGCTGGCCTAAGCGCTAGCTCGCCGCTTCTAGAGACTTTATGCGTTTCAACATATAGAGGACGATTAAAACAAATAAACTGCGATGTGTGTTGAGTTCTACGTTCTAATGCTTTTCAGATAAGCCATTTTGTATACAATTATACTCATCCACTAAGAATTTATTGAAGTTTTTCGTGGTGGAATATCTGTCTAATATCCAACGTCAAACGTCGAACCAACTTTATATCGGTGCCAGCATGGTGGTGTAATCAGAATGGGTCATGTGACGTCCGGAGCTCTATACGCTTCAGGAACAAGTTCGTAAACTCGTAAGACAGCAGCTTTTACCAAGTCATAGCCTAATTAAGAGACTCTTCAATGGGTAAAGCAAAACATACTTCCTGTGCCTTACCTACTAAACTACACTGCAGCATTAATGCCCACATATCATTTGACCAATTATGTTTGGCAGCAATTCACTCAAATGCAATGAAATAAGCATCAACTTCCGACTCTCCAAAAGGAGGCAAGAGCTTAATATGCTTAATAGGATCAAATGGAATATCAGCAGCAGGCATATGAGTTACATTTTCTGCAGAGTGATTAGTTGAAGACACATTTACATGCGTAGGAGTTACAACAGATGGAACGGCAGTTCGCGCACGCTCTTTTTCTTTCTTTCTCTATGCACCATCTCAATCTCACGTATACGTAGCATACGATTTTAATGCTCTTGTCGCTTTATTTGCAACTCCAATTCTTTTAACTTTATCTGAAGCAAAGGATCTGACTCGGATGATACAGAATCAGTTGTCCCAGCCGCCTCTAAAAAAATCACTTTTTTCCATTTCACTCTCTAAATCACTTTCTACAGACAACAAACCTTGCTCGACAAGTCTAGCATAAACTTCAGCTTTAACTACCTTCTTAGGTGCGGAATTTGATACAGAAACATTCAAAACCTCAGCAATTTGTAGCAAATATTTTTTACGAAACATTAAAAACAATTTATATATTAAATTGTTGTATACTAAGCTTAGAAATAAATGCTCAGATATCTAACTCCATGGTTAGTATTTATCACTGCTTTTTACCCTTTCAAGAACAGCAAGATTAATAGGAATAATTGTTACTCACAAAAAAAGATAGACAATGGTACACTTCAGACATTTGTTAACGATACTCATTCAAAATAAAGAAAACAGTTGAACAGGTGGACAAACTTCCACTTGTTAAATCAAAAACAAATAAAAGAAAAGAGAAAAGAAAAGAAAACCTTCATTCATTAAATGAAACATACAAATTAAACAAACTTGAATTCATCAAATTAACAAGAAAACAAAGGTGGATGAGCCCCCATTTGTTACAAATTAGATTAAGCCTCACCTCAAAGATAAACAAAGTTATTCGTAACAACTAACAGGAATCCTCTTCAGAAGATCCCTGGGGCTCCCCGCTCTCATCTCATAAAACAGACATTTGTTGTAACCTGTTGACCCAAGTGAACAATTAAGTTGTACGTTATGTTTGTTACGATCAGCTCCTCTGTTCTTGACCATTGTAAAAGTGGAGCATGGTAGGGAGGTGGGTGCCTGTTTGTTTTGTTCATTTTCTCCTGTTTATGTTAGCAGGGAGGGAAGATTTTGTATTTTATTTGTAATCTGTTTTCTAGGTCAGTTTGTAATTGGTAGTTAGTTTTATTTCTTGTTATATGTTTTGGCATTTACCTCTCCCAAAGTTTATGTTTTATTCTTTCTAATTTATTCAACTTTTCTTGCAATTTAAGAGTGTTCTGTGGTTAATGCTTTGGGAGTGAGAGCGGGGACTCCAGGGATCTGCTGAAGAACAACTGTTAGTTGTTACGGATAACTTTATTTCTCCGAGTAGAGGCTTTATCTAATTCATAACAATACTACAGAAATGAATAAAACATCTTTTTAAATCTTAAGTTGTAGTTTATTTTAATTATCATAATTTCAAACAGAGTTATTACAGCACTTTTCTGAATCTTGATTTTTGTGCCTTTTGCTGCAGAGCTTTTGTGGTGGAGCAGAACCTGCAAGGCAAGGTGAAAAAAAGGGGAAAACCTGAAACAAAAGTATAAAGTAAGATAATTTTGTTACTTCTAATACAGAAATCAAATGACATAGTGCTGTTAAAATGTCTGCTTTTGTATTATGTTTGTGCATTTTTGTTGAATCTGAAATGTCCGCAGACTGGTGTGTGCATTGAGGATGGAGCACAGCACAGCAGCATCCTGGAAATGGTCTAGTGCCATGGATGAGACCCTCCATCACTCCACCTGCCCTTGTTGCCTCATATGGACCGGATGTTACTGTGGCATCTTCATCCTCAGTGAGCTCAGAGCCAACAAGAGCATCTAGAAAATTACCAAAAGACATTGAGGATGTGATTTTGGTCAAGTTTGTCCTGCTGGTTTCTGTTCAAACAATGGAGCCTGCCTTTCAGAAGCTTCAAAAGTATTATCAAAAATGTCATGAAGCTTTTGTCCAAAGTGACTTACAAAGTGCAGTTTTATTACAGGGACCCCCAATCCCCTGGAGCAACCTGGAGAAAAGAGTCTTGCTCAAGGACACACTGGTGGTTGCGAACCAGCAACCTTTTGCTTACCAGTTCAGTGGTTTAGCCCACTAAAAAAGTAATAAAGTTACAACAAAAATTAGCATGTAATTGTAAACATTAAATGAAAATTGCCAAGAAATGGAAAGCTGACAACATAAATTGTAAAATGTTTTACTCTGTTTAAATGTTTTACAGGTAGTTGTGCTCATGGAGAGCAGGCACACAGATGTTTGGAGCAGACACAGCGGCAGCCAGATTGTTCTCCCACTCTTGACTCAAGGTTGTGGGGTTCAGAGGGGCGTCATCATGGTCTTCCTCATCCTCTGGCTCAGTGATGTCTCCATTGAGAAGAGTGAGATTGTGAAGCACAGTGCAGCACAAAACAACCTCAGGCACGAAGGCAGGGCTCACCTTTAAGGTCTTGAAGAAAATATAATTTTTTATCAAAATAAAGCCACAGAATTGGCACAGCTGTGTTGAGATGTCAGTAAGATGTGGCATTTACCGCCTGTAAATACATGATTGCTAGAAAAATAAATTTGAATCTAAAAAAACCTAAATCAACCCAAAAATTATTGGTTATACTACAATCACAAAATAAATGGGCAACTGTTTCTTCAATAAGACCACAAAATTAGCACGTTTCATCAATATCAAATTACAGGTGCATCTCAATAAATTAGAATGTCATGGAAAAGTTCATTTATTTCAGTAATTCAACTCAAATTGTGAAACTCGTGTATTAAATAAATTCAATGCACACAGACTGAAGTAGTTTAAGTCTTTGGTTCTTTTAATTGTGATGATTTTGGCTCACATTTAACAAAAACCCACCAATTCACTATCTCGACAAATTAGAATACTTCATAAGACCAATAAAAAAAAAAAACATTTTTAGTGAATTGTTGGCCTTCTGGAAAGTATGTTCATTTACTGTACATGTACTCAATACTTGGTAGGGGCTCCTTTTGCTTTAATTACTGCCTCAATTCGGCGTGGCATGGAGGTGATCAGTTTGTGGCACTGCTGAGGTGGTATGGAAGCCCAGGTTTCTTTGACAGTGGCCTTCAGCTCATCTGCATTTTTTGGTCTCTTGTTTCTCATTTTCCTCTTGACAATACCCCATAGATTCTCTATGGGGTTCAGGTCTGGTGAGTTTGCTGGCCAGTCAAGCACACCAACACCATGGTCATTTAAACAACTTTTGGTGCTTTTGGCAGTGTGGGCAGGTGCCAAATCCTGCTGGAAAATGAAAGCAGCATCTTCAAAAAGCTGGTCAGCATAAGGAAGCATGAAGTGCTCCAAAATTTCTTGGTAAACGGGTAAACGTTGGTTTTCAAAAAACACAATGGACCAACACCAGCTGATGACATTGCAACCCAAATCATCACAGACTGTGGAAAATTAACACTGGACTTCAAGCAACTTGAGCTATGAGCTTCTCCACCCTTCCTCCAAACTCTAGGACCTTGGTTTCCAAATGAAATAAAAAACTTGCTCTCATCTGAAAAGAGAACTTTGGACCACTGGGCAACGGTCCAGTTCTTCTTCTCCTTAGCCCAGGTAAGAAGCCTCTGACGTTGTCTGTGGTTCAGGAATGGCTTAACAAGAGGAATACGACAACGGTAGCCAAATTCCTTGACACGTCTGTGGGTGGTGGACAGGGCATCATCACAATATGGTAAGGGGCGTAACATTTCCATCACACGCTTGAGGTATTCGGCCAATCACAACGCACTGGATAGCTGGCCAATCACAGCACACCTCGCTTTTTTAGAACGATGAGCTTTGTAAAAATCGACGCGTTTCAGAAAGGCGGGGCATAGAGGAGAAACAATAATGTACAGTATGTGGAAAATAATGTGTTTTTTTAACCTTAAACCGCATAAACAGATTTCATTACATCAAATACACAAAATAATGTTCCTTTTAGCAGCATCATATGACCCCTTTAAATAAATGAAAGACAATAGACAGTGTGCCTTGCTTTAGTGACACACAATGTGTTTAACATTTTAAGCATGTTTAAAATTGTGGGTGTAATTATTTTACTGAGAAGTTTTAAATGAAATCTATATTTGTTCTTTTACAGTACACATACTGTCTATGGGCTGGATTAAAATGAAAACATTTCTTAAAGGGTTAGTTCACCCAAAAATGAAAATTAGCTTGTATTTTACTCACCCCCGAGGCATCCTAGCTGTATATGACTTTCTTCTTTCAGACGAATCAAGTCAGAGTTATATTAAAAAGCCGACCTCTTATGTCATCCGCCCGGAACTGCTTCTGTTTACAACAGTGAGCGCAAGCTAGATTAAAATGATTATTACGTTTTAAATATGGTTATTTTTCTTACAAAAACGCATCGATTCGCTACAGGAGGCCTTTGTTCACCCCCCGGAGCTGTGTGAGACACTTTTTTTATGGATGGGCGCTTTTTATTTCACTTCTTTAGGACTGAAGCACTGCAACACCGCCTGACTGCAATGATAGAGCTTGGAATAGCCAGGACAATTTTTATTATAACTCCGACTGGATTCGTCTGAAAGAAGAAAATCATATACACATAGGAGGCCTCAGGGGTGAGTAAAACACAGCCTAATTTTAATTTTTGGGTGAATTAACCCTTTAAATAACAACAAAAAAGTAAACACAACATATACGATTTTGCCTCTTAAAATTTTGTATACTCATATTTGTGTGTGTGTGTGTGTGTGTGTGTGAGCCCAAAGAATCAGTCATTGTGTTGATTCATTGTCTAAAGCATTGATTCTGTGCACATCTATATAAGGTGGATGTTGCAAAGCCATTAACACAAGCACATAGAGGATACTCGCATCCACTGTCAGTTAGACACCTTCACTGTTAGAAGGAAATGGATAGGGACGGTGGGCAGGGTAGTTGAATAATTTTTAACTTAAGACTCCTTCTCATAAGTTTATCTATTCAACCTACAGATTAGGTTGATCTGTTGATCTGATACAGAGGTGTTAGCATACACACATACAAATGATGTAGAAAGAACATGCCCGGACATAACACATTTTTCAGACGCATATAGAAATATGGTCTTGGTGAATTCTTTAATTCTATGTTTCGTTTTTCAGGGTTTTTTTTGTTTTTTTTTTGCATGAGATGCTTTATTGGCAATTTGTATTGCCAAAGTATTCCAGTATTGTTGCAAACAATCAAAACAGTGATGTCTTAGCTATCAACATTTAGCCTATAGATCAAGCAGAACTAAACCGTTTAGGGGTTTGACAGGGACACGTGTTTGGATGTCTTCCAACCCCCAAACAAAGCACATTCCCGTTAACAAACATATTAAAACATTATATCGGACACCGACTACATCACGGTAGGAAACAGATAGGGGAGAAGCTTTGGGCTCTGGTGTCCAGACACCAATCCACCAAAGGTGTCGACCTAAAATACAAACATGGAAGGCAGACGCCCAGACAGCCTCCTTGCTTAGGGGATGGATGTAGATGGGCCGATAGGGACAAATTGGTGACTAGGCATTAACATATACCGTATTGATCAAAAAACACACTGATCCTCTTGAGCTGAGAATACAAACACTTTGCTCAGCCATTTTTCCACAATCAGGAAGAACCCAAACACCTCCAGACTGGAAGTTAGCAACAGGTCAGGAAGGAACTCCATAAAAAACCCATGGCACAGGTGAGAGATAAAACATCATAAATACAGTCATAAACCCATTTTTATTTACACACCCTACTGTCAGTCAGGGGTGACCGGGGTGACATGACAGTTAGGGTGACAGAGCGGTCATATAGCCATAAATCAGCTCATAAATCTGACCATGTACACATTTGACATATGACAACCTGTCAATCAACGTTGACAGGGGTCATAAATCAGGTCATAAATCATCAATCTGACACATGGTGTTGGTTATAACTACTAACAACCTTTTATATAGGTCTTCCACGGATCACCGTTTTAGTTGTGAGTTTCCCTTTTTTTGTCAACTGTAGTCTCGCTAACTAGCAACTTTAGTTTTCTCACCCTACCATCTGACCCTGGATTAACTTCTGTGATTCTGGCCAGCTTCCATTTGTTGCGTGGTGCCAAATCATCTTGTAAGAGGACAATGTCATTGATCTTCACATTTCTTCGGTTCTTGTGCCACTTTTGTCTTGGCTGTAAGTTCAAAAGATATTCTTTCTTCCATCGAGTCCAGAATTAATTTGCCAAATACTGTACTCTGCGCCACCTCTTTTGAAGATAAAGATCTTCTCTTGTAAATTGTTCAGGTGGGGGCAGAATGATTGTGGACTTCATTGTAAGAATGTGGTTCGGAGTTAAAGGTTCAGGTCCGGATGGGTCATTCAAATGTTCAGTGGTGAGTTGTCTGCTGTTAACAATGGCCATAACCTCATACAGGAATGTCCTTAAAGAGGTACTGTCAAGCCTTTGTGCTGACTAGTCGAGAATAGCAGTAAGAACACTTCTTATGGTTCGTATTTGCCTCTCCCAGACGCCTCCCATTTGACTTGCCGCTGGAGGGTTCATAAGAAATTCACATCCTAGAGTCTTCACTCTTTCTTGATCCATTCCTTTCATGAGTTCTGTAAACCCTCTCCTTGCTCCAATGAAATTGCTTCCTTGGTCACATCTCAACTGAAGAACATTTCCTCTTATCGCAATGAATGCTCTTAAAGCATTGATAAATGAGTCAGTTGTCATGTCATCAATCATTTATATGTGTATGGCCCTTGAACATAGACAGGTAAATAAAAGACCATATCTCTTGAGCTCCTTTCTTCCTTCTTTGATATGTATTGGACCAATACCAGCGTAAGTAAATAAGTGTTCCTATGGCTCAGTGGTAGAGCATTGTGTTAGCAGCGCAAAAGGTTGTGGGTTCAATTCCCAGGGAACACACATACTGGTAAAAAACAAAAAAAGTATAGCCTGAATGCACTGTATGTTGCTTTGGATAAAAGCATTTGCTAAATGTAAATGGTGGAGTTGTTTCCATTCAATCTTGTGGTAAGTCACCCATTCTTTTTTCCTCTGTAGGTCTTATACTTTCTGCATTTGATACATTTGAAAATGTGTGATAAGACCGCACCGCTACATCCCAGAATCCACCATCCATTGGCTCGCAGTTTGTTCATTGTCATTCCACGTCCCTGATGATGTACCTTTTCGTGAAAGTGCTTAATAAGCAAAGCTGATATGTGGCTGTTCTTGGGGAGTATTGCCGGATGCTTCACGTATGGGTGTAACTTCCATACGCATCCTCTGACCCTAAGGACACCTTCTTCATCCACGAATGGATTTAACTTGTACAGCCTACTATCTTTGGTCTTGGCAACTACTTTCTTTCTATCTGAGAATGCTTCCTTTTGAACCAGCTTGATGTTCTGCTTTTTTCCTTTCTTCCAGACTTGTACTTTCATTGGTTCTTTGCTTTACATCTTTGAATTCTTTGATTTTACGTTTCAGTCTAGCAACTGCATTTACAACCCTTGACCAGTCAGAGAATTTCTGTAGGTGATCTAATAATGATCTGTTCTCCTTTGCCGTAGTGTTACACACAAGAGCCTTGCGAAGTTCAGGATCATCTTCCTTAATTTCTCCCACCTTGCATTCTCTGTCAGTTAGTTCCTTTTGCCAAAGAAACTTTGGTCCTGTGAACCAATTTGAGGTCTTAAGTTGCTCTGCTGTCAAACCTCGAGAGGCATGATAGGCTGGATTGTTTTCAGAGGCAACATAAGCCCATTGTTCAGGCTTTGTACTGGATCTGATTCTCTGAATACAATTGGCTACGAACACATGAAATTGTCTGGCGTCATTGTTTATGTAGCCATGAATGACTGTTGAATCTGTTCAAAAGAACTCTTTTAGATCTTGAATTTCTAGCTCATTCCGAAGCATGTCACTGGTTTGCACTGCAACAACTGCTGCTGAGAGTTCTAGCCTTGGTATGGTCATAACTTTGGTTGGTGAAACTCTTGATTTTCCCGTTATCAAACAGCAATGAACTTTGTTAGACTTGTTAATTGCTCACAGATAAGTACTGTACGAAATTATAGTCTGCCTCGACCAAACTTCCACTCCAAGTAAACTATTCTCCTTTCTCTACAAAGAGCTTAATTATCATAGAGATAATTCTTTCCGATTTCAATAATATGTAAATAGTATTTCCTGAACGTTACTTCGTCAATAATATGTAAATAGTATTTCCTGAACGTTACTTCGTCAATCGTCACCTATAGTAAGACTTTCAATGTTAAAGTGCAAATTAACACCTGACCTCTTGTGGGTTTTGTAAGAAATTATAGTCTGCCTCGACCAAACTTCCACTCCAAGTAAACTATTCTCCTTTCTCTACAAAGAGCTTAATTATCATAGAGGTAATTCTTTCCAATCTCAATAATATGTAAATAGTATCTCCTGAACGTTACTTCGTCACCTATAGCGTGGGAGCGGCACTAGGGCCATCAAGAACCATCTGCTGACCAAAAGGGTACTTGAATATAATTGCTAGGGATTCTAGATAATCCTATCACCTTAACATTTGGTTGTTTCCACCTGAAAGACTACCAAAGATGTGGGAACGGAAGGCTATCACTTTCATTGTTATCCGCAATTTACATTTCAGACGAAACTTCATTTACATGCGGGAAGATGAAGCGGGAAGATGAACGTAATAGAGTACAAAATATTTGAGCTTAGGATGTTCGTGGTTCATTCTGACTCTTCCGAATCCGAAGTGCTGCCTGTACTTTGTCACTGCTATTCTGTAATAGTGTGATCACAGAATTATTTCATGATAGTTGTGTTATAGTATAGTGAGTCCGACGTACCGCGACACTTAAGTTTAAAGCAGTAACCCGAAGCAGTGTGGTTTTTGCCCAACGTACTGTGGCACTGTTTTAATCTGATAAATATTAGTTTGCTTAGGTGTGATGTCAGTTAACTGGGATAAAATATATGAAATGCAAATGAGGAAAGGGGAGCATCCAGCTACATTTTCAGAACGACTACTGGAGACGTTTAAAACGTTCAGTGGCAATTCTGATATTACTCAGAATGATGTCAGTTTCAAGTCTGCCTTGATTAACAAATGTGACCCATTCACCCATTCTGCTGTGACAATGCTTGTGACACCTCAATCTGAGTATAGTGACATTATTGCTAAGATGACACAATTTTACAATAATAATGCTAATACAAAGAAAATACATCCTGTGTCCGTAATAAGTGCTAAAAAGCCATATCAGAGCAGTGGTCGTAAGGTCTCTTGGGAAAGAGAAGACCATGTCAGTGGAGAAAGAGAGGAAAGACCACCTCCTTATAACCCTGATAATCTCCCAGTGTGCTATTCATGTGGCAAAGAGGGGCATATTTCTAGGGGATGTAAATATTCCCTTAAGAAAACAGGTCCAAAAATTGATTTTCCTCAACTACAGGCTAAAGTAGACAGGCTGAGTAAGGAGAATGAGGAACTGCGTTCTCATATGGAGAAGCAGAGCTCTCACGGAAAGTTTTTTTCAGCATAGGGATCTAAGGCCTCCATAACACATGTAGCACCACTGTCACGAGACAATCATGGTAGACCAATCGTAAACATTGCTCACCTTAACATTTGGTTGTTTCCACCTGAAAGACTACCAAAGATGTGGGAAGGGAAGGCTATCACTTTCATTGTTATCCGCAATTTACATTTAAGACGAAACTTCATTTACATGCAGGAAGATGAAGCGGGAAGATGAACGTAATAGAGTATAAAATGTTTGAGCTTAGGATGTTCGTGGTTCATTCTGACTCCGCTGAATCCGAAGTGCTGCCTGTACTTTGTCACTGCTATTCTGTAATAAAAGTTATTCTTCATCAAGATCTTCGACGTCTTCACTTTTTCTTACAGTACATTCACCATATCCAGAGACACTGTCTCAGTTTGAACGCTTATCAGACCATCATCTACATCTACATCATAAAGACTTATCTATCCCAGGATGAGTCTTTCAAGGCACTTGGATATAATAGGTGTTAGTGCTATTGATCTGTAATAGTGTAGGGAAGTGGTGCTGGACTGCTTGGGCACTGGAATAACAGTGGCAGTTTTAAGGCAGGCTGGTACAACAGCATGTGCCAGTGAGAGATTAAAGATATCTGTAAAAACATCTGCAAGCTGATGTGCACAATCCCGGAGGACCCTGACTGGGATCCCATCTGGTGCAGCCGCCTTCTTGGCATTCGTTGTTATCAGGACTCGCTTAACCTGATGAGTCTGAAAAGAGAGCGAACAGTCGTAGAGTCAAGCTGTGGTAAAGCTGCATTGTCCGATTCTCTCTCAAATCGGGCAAAGAAGCAGTTCAGTTCCTCAGCCAGCATGATACTACTTGCTGTCATAGGATCTCTGCTGCCCCCGAAGTTGGTTATATGATGCATACCCTGCCACATGCATGTTGAGTCCCTAGAGGTAAAGTGATCCTCAATCTTCTCTTTATATGCAGCTTTGGCTGATTTGATCCCTTTCTTGAGATTGTGTCTAGAAACGCTGTACAGTTCTTTGTTGCCAGATCTGAAAGCTGCATTGCAATCCTTCAGGAGAAGTTGAACCTCCTCAGTCATCCATGGCTTCCTGTTTGGGTAGACACGGATGCGTTTGTTGGTAGTGACATTTTCCACACAACATCTGATATAAAAAAGCACAGTAGATGTCATCCAAATCCTGAGTGGAAAACAAACTCCAGTCAGTGCTTTGAAAACAGTCCTGCAGCTGTAGAGATGCTCCCTCCGGCCAAATTTTAACTGTTTTAACAACAGGTTGCTGTTTCTTAATGATGGGGCAGTATGCTGGAATTTAAAAAAAGTGACATGTGATCAGACTGTCCAAGGTGAGGTAGGGGTGACGCTCTGAAGGCATTAGGAATGTTATGAAAGATCTGCCCAGCAGGTACTGACGGAAATGTGCTGTGAACTCCACTACCGCTAACAGCTCTCTCCATTTGGTGCAGTAATTCTGTTCAGTTGCTGTCAGGCTCCGACTTCCATATTTTAGTACGCGTTCCTCTCCTTGCTGCAGTTGAGACAACACAGCCCCGATTCTGAAGTTTTTGGCATCTGTGTCCAGAATAAGATCACTACTGTCCATAGGGTAGCCAAGGATGTGGGCAGTAGTGAGTAGCTCCTTTAACTTATCAAAGGCATGTTGGCTCTCAGGGGTCCAGTGAAATCGGGCATGTTTTCTTAACAGGTTGTGAAGGGGCTTTGCAACTGTGGAGAAGTCTTTGACAAACCGTCTGTAGTAGGATGCGAGACCCACAAACTGCCGGACTTCGTTAACACTTGTGGGCTGTGGCCATTCTCGAATTTTCTGCACTTTCTCAGGGTCAGTGGCTATATCATGCTCCGAGACGATGTGGCCCAGGTAGACTATCTGGCGGCGGAAGAGACAACACTTGGAGGGTTTCAATTTCAGGTTGGCCTGGCGCAGCCTTTCAAACACCCGTGCCAGGTGCTGGAGCATTTCCTTTACGTCCTTTCTCAGCACAATGATGTCGTCTAAGTATACTAGGCAGATCTCCTACTGCATTCCAGCCAAGACACAATCCATTAAGTGCTGGAACGTCGTCGGGGCATTGCAAAGGCCAAATAGCATGGTGTTCCACTCAAACAGCCCCTTCCTACTACAGAACGCAGCTGCCTGTGGGGTCAACTCCACTTGCCAGTACCCGGAGGCAAGGTCCAATGTGCTAAACCACTTTGCCGTGGACAGAGTGTCCAGTGTGTCTTGGATTCTTGGGAGTGGATAGGCATCTTTAATAGTGCGCTCATTTAGTGCCCGGTAGTCTACACATAGTCAGTATGTTTGGTCTTTCTTTTGCACCATTACGATGGGCGAAGCCCAGCAGCTATTACTTGAGAGGCTAGGCCAGCATCAAGATTCTGCTGGATCTGTTCATCGACGCTTTGCTGTTTCTCAAAAGCCATTCTACGTGGTTGCTGTTTCCCAGGTGGACCAGGTCGGGTTTGAGTGTCATGTTGCACAAGGTTCGTGCGGCCGAGGTCTGTCGGTCCAGTGGAGAAAACATCACCGTAAGCATAAAGCATATCCGCAAGCTCATGCTGTTCTGCCTCCCTCAGATCCATTGTACTCTCTGCATACAGCGGCTGCAAGTGACTTGGAACAACAGCAGGACATGGATCCGCTGGGGGCAGCTCTACTGTAGTGGCCTGAACCACATTGGCAGGCTGGAGGATTCCGGCAATGACTCCCTTCCTCACCTTCACAGCAACAGTACCTAGGTTATACATTCTGACTGGAATTTGATTACTTGGCAGGCCATCAATTATAATCCGTGCCACCATTGTAGCGTCTGGACCAATCAAAAACACAATTTTTCATTTAGGTAGAATGCAAAATGTTTCAATACAAGCATTTCAGTCAAATGTAATTTTCAAACATTAAACCCACTTGCGAAAATCAACCCATGGCAACAGTTTAAAAGTAGTCCAACTCTGTGGAAAAAAAGTAAAATGCGGACTTGGCAACCCTGTATCCAACAAGAGCTACCGGACTCAGCTTTGACTGATCACAGGTCGAGAATAAGGAGAGATGACTGACAAGACCATGCTGGAGTATACGCTTAACAGATCCTTAGCTCATTGACAAATATCTGATCTTGTAAGATGTGTTCCCTTTACACAGAGTGGGTGTGATCGCGAAATCGAAAGTGAAAGTAAAAAGCGCAAACGCTCATTCAAAAATATTTAAACACACCGCATCCTGAGAGCGGCTCCCTGATGCACCAAAATTATATACAATATTAGAATGTTTAAAGAAG
>NW_015546131.1:52344-54658 GCF_001515605.1 Sinocyclocheilus anshuiensis | reverse complement strand
TAATTAATTATAACTAGTTATGATTAATTATTCATATTTCCCTTATGAGCTGATTCGCTACACCATCACCTGATGCTTCTCCATGAAGTCTTTAGTCGGACTCAGCAGCATGTTGCCATGTACTTGCTCTTGGAAATGTGCATTGCCTGGAACAATGTATTCACGTCTCGCCTCAAGGACAGCTGTGCCTGGCTATGCGGACCACGTGCACCCTAGGGTTGGGTATCGTTTGGGTTTTTTCGATACTGGTGCCAAATCGATACTTTTAAAATGGTGTTCTAGTACATACCGGTTACATAGGTACCAGTGCCATATTGGTACTGGGTTTCGGTACCCAACCCTAGTGCACCCTGGTTTGTTCTTTGGGTTAAAGTATGGAATTTGCTCACCGAACAATACAATCTTCTGGCTACCAAAGTCAAGGCGTGCCCATGCTTGCTCCAAGAATGGATGCCCCAAAATGGCCTCGGTGCCCTCTGCTACATCTGCTACAATGAAATTAACACTGACTGTTTGGGTTCCGACTTGCACTGGAATGTCAACTTCCCCGAGGACATCAACATTTATAGGGCTTATTCCCTAAAGGGCCTGTACAGTGGATAGCTTGAGTGGGGGCCTTACATCAGCCTTGATGGTCTCATAGCAGAGCCGAGGTAGCACGAGGACGGGCTTCAAGTATAACTCTTTTGAAGTAATGGTGCTTCATATAACATTATCGAGAGAAACAAGTGTTAATGATGAAATAAATAAAAATTCCCCCAAAAAATGATGGATTGGCGGGGTTCGTGGGCGTGGCTTCACCTAACAGTATACATAGCAAGGTTTTTTTTTGTTTGTTTGCTTATTTTGTTTTTATAATAAGTAAAAAGAAAACAAGTAGAAAGAATAGAAAAAGATTAGGGAAAGCTAGTGTTAGAGGGTAATTTTTAGATAAAAATAAAAATTCTATAGAACAGAAAAAGAACAGATAATGCTAGTGTTAGAAGGTCATTATTTATAACAAATACAAAGAAAATAAGTGGACATTATCCAGAGAAACAAGTGTTAATGATAAATCCCCTGTGATGTTTGTACTGGCTACTGTATACAGGCCACCATACAGACTTTTATTAAAGAATTTGCTGATTTTATATCCGAGTTAGTGCTTGCTGCAGATAAAGTTTTAATTGTTGGTGATTTTAATATCCATGTTGATAATGAAAAAGATGCATTGGGATCAGCATTCATAGACATTCTGAACTCTATTGGGGTTTGACAACATGGACCTACTCATTGTCGAAATCATACTCTAGATTTAATGCATACTCGCGAACTAAAGAGAGCAAAGAGAGCCCGGAAAATGGAGCGCAGCTGGAGGAAAACAAAACTAGAGGTATTTTGTATTGCTTGGCGGGAAAGTACCCTATCCAACAGAAAAGCATTAAAAACTGCTATATCTGATTACTTTTAGTCTCTTTTAGATGAAAACAAACATAACCTCAGGTATTTGTTCAATACAGTGGCTAAAGTAACGAAAAATAAAGCATCAACAAGTGTTGACATTTCCCAACAGCACAGCAGTTATGACTACTTTACTTCCAAGATCGATACTTTTAGAGATAAAATTGTAACTGTGACGAGAGGGGCGGGGCCGAGAGCCGTGGGAATGGATATAAAAGGAGGAGTGACGACAGTGTTGGACGAGAGAGGACCAGGCCTGGACTTAATTTTGTGTTTTGTGTGCGGCAGTCGTCCACGAAGGGCTGCCGCTTTACTTTCATTTTGTGTTTGTTTATTTTATTAAAGTTTTGGTTAAGTGTTCGCCGGTTCCCGCCTCCTCCTTCCCGACCTACGAACGTTGTTACAGTAACCATGCAGCCGTCAGCTTCAGTAATGCATCAGATAGTGTGCTATAGATCCCCTGAGGAACAATTCCACTCATTCTCTACTATAGGAAAAGAAGAATTGTTTAAACTTGTTAAATCATCTAAACCAACAACATGTATGTTAGCACCTATTCCATCTAAGCTCAAAAAAGAGGTGCTTCCAGAAGTCATAGATCCTCTTCTGACTATTATTAATTAGTCATTGTCATTAGGATATGTCCCCAAAACCTTCAAACTGGCTGTTATTAAGCATCTTATCAAAAAAACACAACTTGACCCCAAAGAACTAGTTAATTACATACCGATCTCGAATCTCCCTTTTCTGTCCAAGATACTAGAAAAGGTAGTATCCTCACAATTATATTCCTTCTTAGAGAAAAATGGTATCTGTGAGGATTTCCAGTCAGGATTTAGACCGTATCATAGTACTGAGACTGCTCTCATTAGAG
>NW_015546131.1:41143-51105 GCF_001515605.1 Sinocyclocheilus anshuiensis | reverse complement strand
CTCTCTATTAGTGCTATTGGATCTTAGCGCTGCGTTCGACACTATTGACCACAACATTCTCTTGCATAGACTAGACAACTTTGTTGGCATTAATGGAAGTGCATTAGCATGGTTCAAATCGTACTTATCTGACCGCCATCAATTCGTAGCAGTGAATGAAGAGGTGTCATATCGATCACAAGTGCAGTATGGAGTAGAGCCCTGCACGGGACTGTTTTCTTAAACCCTCACCCGCCCGCTCCCGCTGAATGTATGACCAGGACCGCCCGCTCCCGCAACCTATGTGTTCCACTCCCGCCCCATTATGCACTTTTTTTCAAAGATAGTCGTGTTATTTTATTATGCTTTGAAGAAACGTGCATAATATTTTGATCGATGCGCCCTCTTGTGGCCTTAGGAGAGAAGCCAAAAGCTTTTTCCCCCTAACTGAAATTATGCCTTTTAAATTAGAATATAATTCGAATTTGCTAATGTTTAAGTACAAAATTCGAATTTAGTTTTTCAGCCATTTTGACAGCCCTACTACCAACACATTGCCTTCACAATATGTGGTGCAGAGTAGAGCCCTGCGCGGGACTCTTAAACCCCACCCCCCCGCTCCCGCTGAATGTATGACCAGGACCGCCCGCTCCCGCAACCTATGTGTTCCACTCCCGCCCGTGCCCGCAATGTTTGTGTCCACTCCCACTTAAATAAGATTAAGTAACCAATGCTAAACCAAAGCACCACACATGACAAAAATATTGGGTATTTTTTTATTAGCTTATAAAACATTAACCGTTAAAACAAAACAGCAACTAGTGGCACCTCAGTTTTTAAACGCAGGCTAAGCTACACACACACCAAACAATTAACTAGGAAATAACTTTAACATTAAATAAATAAACACAGAGAACTTTGAAAATAGGCTCGATATAATTTTAACAAATTAAATACAAAACGAAATAAATAAAATAAGTAGAATGCTTAAAAAAAAATCTCACAGATTTTACATTCACAATAGCTTGCTTAACAGGCTATTGCAAAAAAGAAAATAAATAATACTAAAAAATTTTTTTTTTTAAATAACGTAGACTACTAAACAAACAAATTAATTTGATCACTGGGCCTTGCGTTGCTTACTCCATATTACTATGAAGGAAAAGTATATTGCTGACTGACTGCGGTCCCAGATTTGTGCATCTTTCTTCCAAGATCCGCCCACAAACACTGAATGCCCTCTCGGACGGCGCACTAGATGCGGGAATGCTCAAAAAAAAACGCGCAAATTTTGAGAGGACAGGAAAGCGCTCTTTGTTGAACTTCCACCACTGAAGCACATTGTCTGGATCTGGTTTGTCCGCAAGTCGGCTGCCAAGATATTCTGCTATTTCAGCGTCGATGGGCTTTGGTGCTGAAATGCAGGATACGTCTTCCCAGTCTGTGAATCGGTCAGCGTAGCTTTGCTTTTTGGCTGGTGGTGGTTCATCCTGTGCTGTGGCCAGGGGGACCTGGTCAAACTTCATCTTTTGGATAATTTCTTTTGCACCTTTGAATTAGATTGTAAAAAAAAAAAGGCATTAATTCGTAGGCTAATAAAATTAGTTTGTTTGTCCTAAACTCTTGTTCAATTATTTTTTAAAGATTTTTGTTCATTGTCTTTTATTTCTTTATATTTCTTGACTTTAACTTATTCTAATTTGTAAATGCACTGCGTGTATTTCGTTTCTTATTTTCAAAGTACGTTGCTCGTTTTCTTAGAAAGTCTTATGCGAATAATCTATTAGCCTATTCGTATACAAGGTCTGTTGTATTATAATTTCGCTTTAGAATATGTCTATAAACAAATTAAATAACATAATATTCAAAACAATATAGTCTATTTTAACTATTCATTAATATTACACACCTCTGATCACGTCATCTCTTGCATCTGGACACAACATCCGTTGCAATCGCATTTTGGGAGTCAGGAACGTTGCAATTCTGTAGATCATCTGGAGGGGATTTGCTGATGTGTCACTAGTGCCCATCAGTTCTTCCAGACGTGAGGCACACACACTGGCAACTTCGGAGAGCACTGGCTCGAGGGATGCTGCTTGGCAGTGTTCAAGGAGTCTGACGGACCATGGCAGCGCAAGTGATGCGCTTGGAGAGGAGTTTTCGGACTTGAGGTCGTTAGTAGCCTCTTTAAATAACTTGAGAAACGCAACGACTGTTTTCAAACTGTTTTCATTTATCTGTGCAATTTTGTCATACTGGTTATTGGCCATCAACAATGTGGAGATCTCCCCATGCTGTTGCATTATTGAATCTAGCATATCGTGATTTGAATTCCACCTGGTCTCGATGGATTGTTTGAGGGATGTCTTCAAGCTGTTCTGCAGTCCTGGATGTTTGAAATATTTTACCAATTTTTTTGCACTGGTCAACAATTCAGACAGCTCGGGTGTCTTGGCCAACACGTCTGGGGCAAATGTGCTGGACAGGATGACGTTCAGGATATGCGCATTACAGTTCAGCCTGGTGTACCCACGCAGAGCAGCAACTATGTTGGCTCCGCGATCAGTCACAAACACAACACGGCCAACAAGCAGTGACGTGTCTATTCCAAATGCACGGAGTTTCTGGAACAGCAAGTTTCTAATGTTCTCTCCTGTTTTTGACATGCCGTTTTCGAATGGAGCCGCAAACAATACTCTGGAAACAAGAACAAAATCATTGTTTGTGTAATGAATGGTGCTGGATATGAATTAAGTTTTATGGTAATCCTCAGTCCATACATCCGTTGTAATGGCACACCCATACGTCTCAATGATGGGCTTTATCTCCATTGCCACAGACGACTGCAGGGCCTGTGCTTTTCCCTCAATATGTCGAGACACAGTGGTTGGATGTGGCAGAGCATCTCTCACATCAAATGTACCATATTTATCGGCTACGTTAACAAAGTGCGGAACTATGTCAACAAAGCCTTTCCCGGCAACAAAGTCATACGGTCTAATGTCTTTACAGCAAAGTGCGACACATTTTTCTGTAGTTTCTTGCTTAACGTGAGCAGGAAGTGCTTTATGCGGGAACAAGAGCTTGCTTTGACCACAGAGAACTGTGCAACTATGTCGCCTCAGGGCAGAGGTGCCAGATTTATGTCCGTTGTAAACGAACACTTTTGCACATTTATCCGTGCATTTAACCACCCGCTCCAGCGAGATTTGCATTGGGTCCCGCGGGAGCCCAAACCCAATGCAGCCCTCTAGTATTGAGTACCTCAAGGCTCAGTACTAGGGCCATTACTTTTCACGCTTTACATGTTACTCTTGGGAGATATCATCAGGAAACATGGTGTTAGCTTTCACTGTTATGCTGATGATACTCAGCTCTATATTTCTTCGCTGTCCGGCGAAACATACCAATTTGAAAAACGGAATGCATAGTCGATATAAAAAATTGGATGACGAGTAATTTGGAAAAATTGGATGACGAGTAATTTCTTACTGCTGGCGGCAGATCCTTCTCCTTTTTAGCACCCAAACTCTGGAATAACCTACCTGTTTAAATATAGATTAAAGACCCATCGAAACTTCCAGTGGCGCGCACTGCAAGATGGCTGCACAACACTAGGCTCCTGAGTATTAACCTCTTATTTCAAGATATTAATTTCATACAGAGGAAAATATCGTCTCTTTTTGACAACTGGACACTTCTAATACGAGAATGGCTACCAGCAAAAAATCGATGTTTCCCCAAAAGCCTGCTACGAGCAGCAAACGCCTCAAAACACTCGATGACGACGTTGCCTCAATTGTTAGCCACGCAATCGAAGGACAGCAGGAGGCTATGCAAAATGGTTTCTTGTATGTTGACCGAGGCGATAAAGACAGCTCTTAATCCCTTCAATGACTATATTAACGAAAACAGCGTTGTTCTTCGATCACTGAAACAAGAAATGGACTCTCTTGAGTAAAAGTATGGCGTCGATTACAACGAAAGTTGACAATCTTCAAGGCAGTTTACGCAAATCAAAAAAAGACACAAACTTCTGCTTGACTCAACTAGAGCAGATGCAACGAAAATGCAACAACCTCGAAGATCGGTCACGTCGCAACAATGTTCTTCTGGTCAATCTGCCAACAGGAATGGAAGGAGACGACCCTGTCGGTTTTCAACAGAAAATGCTACCTAAATGGATCCCCGATCTTTCGGCGCGCTCATGACCGATTGAGATCGACAGAGCCCATCACGTATACTCGAACTCCAACTCACCTAGGCCATGATCGTTGATATTTCGGCTTCATCGCTACCCTGACAGGCAAGCTATCCTTTAAGGAGCAAGTAAAGCAAAACCCACTTTGCCCATAGGAGCACGTCTGGAGTTCTATGCTGATTACAGTCACGAGACGGCACAAAAAAGGAAGGCGTTTTCAACCATAAGATCCAAGCTTCACCAGAAAGGGGCTGAAACTTTCCTGATCTACCCAGCATTGCTGAAAGTCATTTACAAGGGTCAGAAATACTCGCTTGAATCTCCGGAAGATGCTGAAAAGTATCTAGAGGGTCTTGATGGAGCAGCGACACCTATTGCCCACAGATCTTTAAACTTCCCGCCTGAGGAGACAATGGAGGATGACTTATAACGTTTTTGACCACAAATATTTTCAATACAAGGACTAGAAACCTTTTCAACATTTGCCCTTGGTTCAGCCATCAGAGTGAATTGGTAACATGTTCCTATTTTTATACGGTATTTTTTATTTGTTTATTTTATTTTTCTCCCTCATGTGCAGATTGATAGACATTGCTTTATAGAGAGTTTTTAGTTGATTATTGTAAGCTTGCTAACCTAGAAAAGATGGGCCTCAGTTCATAATTTAATGCCGGTTGCCATAAAGAGTCGAGGTATGGAAATCACATGTTAGATGATTATTCGGAGTTCTGTAAAAATCACCTTATAATTCTATATCCCTCAGTTTGTTTAAATCATAGGGGTTAAGGCGAATAGTGTTTTAGACATTGCCTCGCGACCGCCACAGATGTTTGCTAAAAGGGTTATATGGGAGAGGGAGGGGGCGCTTAGGCGCATAAAGCACCCAGGACCGCTAATGATTTTGTTGCTGCATATGGATATAAAAATCTTGGTTATATGTTCAACAACCTGTTTTTTACATTATGCGTTATTCTGTGTGACTATCCAGCAACTATAGACTATGGTTAATATAAATATATTGTCTCTCAATGTTAGGGGGTTGAATTCTCCTATTAAACGTACAGGGGTTTTAGATCTTATGCACAGAAAGAAAATCGATGTAGCGTTTCTTCAAGAAACCCACCTTACCGCTATAGACACCCAAAGAATGCAAAACAGGCATTATATTCCCATAGTATCATCAAGTTGTAATTCTGAAAAGCAAGGGGTGACAATTCTTTTTAAACGTAATTCTAATTGTATTATTGAACACAAAGGCTCTGATGACGATAGTCGAGTTGCTTATTGCTGTGCTTTAATTGAAGGAAACAGGTATGCATTTGTTAATATATATGCCCCAAACTCATATGACGTCTCCTTTTTTCCACAAGTTTTGAAAACACTTTTATCTCTTCATGGTTATTCAATCATCATTGGATCTGACATGAATGCCGTGTTTGACACAGTTTTGGAACGTTCCAATCCTTCAGTTTCAGTAACACAGTCTCAGTCTTCTGCAGCACTGAGATTAAAGACCTAGACCTGTGTGATGCTTGGTGTTTACAAAATCCAACTGCTAAGGAATACACCTATTTTTCCCCAAGTCACAAATCCTTCTCAAGAAATGATTATATTTTACTTTCATCTACGCTATTTCCAGATCTAATACGCATTGAATTCCTACCACAAAGTGTTTCTGACCATAATGCTAATGAGAGCAGAACTGACTGAATTTATCAGATTAAATCAAAACTCAGTCTCCAATTATGATATGGTATGGGCGTCTATCAAAGGCTTTTTAAAGGGGTCATATGATGCTCCTAAAAAGAACAGTATTTTGTGTATTTGGTGTAATGAAATGTGTTTATGCGGTTTAAGGTTCAAAAAACACATTATTTTCCACATACTGTACATTATTGTTTCTCCTCTATGCCCCGCCTTTCTGAAACGCGTCGATTTTTACAAAGCTCGTCGGTCTGAAAAAGCGAGGTGTGCTGTGATTGGCCGAATACCTCAAACGTGAGATGGAAATGTTATGCCCCTTGCCATATTGTATTGATGCCCTGTCAGGCCAGAGCGATGATTCAAAAACATGAAAACCCATTATAAACGAGGCATTCGTTGCATCCAGTGGGGACATAATTATGGATTATAATGACTTATACTGTCTTTTTACGCGTTGCATTGCATCGCGCCGCGTAAACATAAAACCATGTCTGCATTTGTGATCGGAGAAATATTATTTATAAAAATATATAAAATATAAAAACTCTTTAAATATAAAAGACGTACTTACAGTCTTTGAGTCAGAACAGCCGGCATTGTAGTCTACTCTTCCAGGAAACAGTCCTCCATAAAATGTGCTGCACACATCTGAATATTTGGGTTGAAGTGTTCTGGAAGTGTTGTAAATACAAATTAACCACTGATTTCTAGTCATGTCCATTTTTGGAAGGCCAAACAAAGCAGTTTCACTTTCACAACGAAAGAGTGTCACACACCACGGCCTACAGTGAGCAGAGGCGCGGGCTTGAGAGCGGCGCGGCCGGCGATTTCAACGAAGGAGCGTCCGGAAGGACATGTGATTGGATTTGAGACTTTAGTCTTTGCAACTTTACAGATCTTCTTTATGCACCAAGAGCTTGTAACACTCCAAAGAGAAAGGAAAAATTGAAATCGCATCATATGACCCCTTTAAGGAACCAAGCCATTTCCTTTTCTGCTAGACTTAAAAAGAAATATTTTTAACAAATATCAGTATTAGAAAGAAGATGTGGGGACTTAGAAAGGGAATTAGGTTACAACTTTTCCAGTATTACACTACATAAGTTAAATGTTGAAAGGGCTGAGCTCAATAATTTGCTTAGCAGAAGAGCAGAATATTTAATGCATATTACAAAACATAAATACTATATAGATGGAAGCAGACCAAGCCGACTCCTTGCACTTACTCTGAAAAAACATGAGCAACGTTTTAATATACGGGCGATTAAAAATTCAAAAAATGTTCTCAGTTCACATCCCA
Source organism: Sinocyclocheilus anshuiensis (assembly GCF_001515605.1). Classification (NCBI taxonomy): domain Eukaryota; kingdom Metazoa; phylum Chordata; class Actinopteri; order Cypriniformes; family Cyprinidae; genus Sinocyclocheilus; species Sinocyclocheilus anshuiensis. The sequence continues at coordinate 43,918 of NW_015546131.1, read as the reverse complement.
AAGATATTAACAAAATATTCACATCATTTTTTGAAAAATTATATACTTCAGAAACACAACCCAGTACTGGCCAGTTAAAAAGATTTTTTGATCAGTTGAATTTAAATAAACTTTCAAAAGAGGAAGTGGACAACCTTGACTCTGATATAACCTTAGAAGAACTACATAATGCAGTAATTTGTTCAAATAAAGGAAAGTCTCCCGGAATTGACGGCCTCCCAATAGAGTTATACCTGGTGCTATGGGATTTACTAGGTCATATTTGGTTACGCACTATAAATGAGGCCATATCCAAAGGCCATTTTCACAGAGACCTCAATACAGCTTTAATCACTGTTCTACCTAAACCCGGCAAAGATCACTCGGACTGTTCTAACTATAGGCTCCTCCTTGATTAATGAGGATGTCAAAATCTATGCTAAAGTTATTGCCAGACGTCTACGAGTAGTAGTACATAAATTAATTGATCCAGATCAATCAGGATTCATCACCGGACACCTGGCTTCTGACAACGTCTGCTGAGTGTTACACGTCATCGCAGAGTCAGGGAAAACGCCTAGTGGCTTTCTATTTATTGATGCCAGAAAAGTCGGCTTGAATGGGGCTTTCTCTGGTATACTTTAAAGAAGTACAATTTTGGTGACCGGTTTATTAGAATGATACAAACTCTGTACACTAATCCCATGGCCAGGGTTTCTACTGGTGGACTCATCTCAGATACGTTTAATATTCATATAGGTACAAGGCAGGGTTGTCCACTTTCCCCCCTTTTGTTCAATTTATCAATAGAACCCCTGGCACAGTATGTTAAGACAGTGCAGTCTTATTACACCAATTCGGTTAGGCGCATCAAGCCATTCTATTTCCTTATATGCAGATGACACTTTATTATTTCTATCTGACTTTTTTTGTGACGTGACATGTGGCCAAGTATGGTGACCCATACTCGGAATTAGTGCTCTGCATTTATCCCATCCAAAGTGCACACACACAGCAGTGAACACACACACACCGTGAACACACACCCGGAGCAGTGGGCAGCCATTTATGCTGCGGCGCCCGGGGAGCAGTTGGGGGTTCGGTGCCTTGCTCAAGGGCACCTCAGTCATGGTATTGAAGGTGGAAGAGAGTGCTGTACATTCACTCCCCCCAACTACAATCCCTGCCGGTACGAGACTCGAACCCGCAACCTTGGGTTACGAGTCCGACTCTCTAACCATTAGGCCACGACTTCCCGTGCAGTCCCGTGGACTGCACGACTTGCAGCGCTCACTTCCTAACGCCCTCAAAATTATAGATGAATTTGGCATACTATCAGGATTTAAAATTAATCATTCTAAAACTATTTTGATGCCTCTTAATTCCAGTGGTCTCATTTTTCTATTCCAAACAATATCCTAATATCAACACAAGTTAAATATTTAGGGATCGAACTCAGACCCACTTTACTCCTCATCTCAAAAAAAAAAAAAGTCAATTTATGGAAAAATTGGAGCATTCCATGCTTTCTCTCCCCCCACCTACAAATTATTGGAAAAAACTAGATTCTTTACGAATAAAATATATTTGGAATGGAAAACGTCCCTGCATTAAGTGGTCTACACTTCAAAGAACTAAAATAAAAGGCGGATGGGGTTGCCCTAATTTTAAATGGTATCATTGGTCCTTTATTCTGCTCTCGGTTAAGAAATTGTTTGATCCTTGTTCACAGTCCTTGTGGAAAGAAATAGAGTAAGAGCTTATTTCACCAGTTCGTTTGCAAGATTTTTTATTTTCTGGCCTTACGTATAGGAAGTGCTCATTACATTATGGACCTATACTTTCCTATACTCTCCAAATATTTTAAAAGATTGAATCCCTTTTTCCATCTAAAACTATATGGCATACACATACTCCCGTATGGCACAATCTGAATCTGCTTTCTGGTGGACAACCATTTGTACAGCCAACTTGGGCTACAAAAGGTATTCTAACGTTAAACGATATAAATGGAGAGAAATCAATTTTAGATTTTCAAGACCATAATAGAAGCATTGAATGGGACACAGTGTGGGATAATACATTCCACGCGTCCTCAAACTCTAATCACAAATTCATTCACTTTAAAATTATTCAGAGAGCATATTTAACTACACGTATACGTTATGCTATGGGTATATCACCCCATCCATATTGCATATTTTGTGGACCAGGTTGCCTTGACACTTTGATACATATTCTATGGGACTGTCCAGATGTGCAAAAAATTTTGGGACATTGTGCTTGATGTTTTATACAAGGTTATCAAGATTCGTTTTCCCAAAGATCCTGTTATTTTATTCTTGAATGATAATTCTCAATTTTCTATAAGTGAGAAAGAACGGAAATTTTGGCTAGCAGCTTTCACTGCGGCAAAGAAATTACTAGTTCAATGCTGGAAACCCCCTCATAACCTTTCTGCTAAGCACTGGATTCATTCCTTATTGGAAATACTATATCTGGAACTGTCTTCTGCATGGACTAATTACGCAAAGCCTAAGCAAATTACGCAAAATTACTCTATCTATTTGAAAGAATTGGATTTCCATAGTCTCGAAGATTTTGGTCATTTAATCTAAAGATGTCATTCTGTTGTTAATATTATTACAAATTCTGTTTGTATATATTTTTGTATATTTATTTGATTTTATATTGTTTTACTTTTGTGTTTATCTGGGTCCTGGGGTGCGATGGGGTGGGGGTGGGTGTGGGATGGGGGGAGGTTCTGGGAGGGCAGTGCTTTATTTAATAGGTTTT
>NW_015546131.1:36940-40648 GCF_001515605.1 Sinocyclocheilus anshuiensis | reverse complement strand
CGTCACTGAACTTGCGACACAAACACAACAGAACCGCTAGATTTAAATCAGCACAGCCAGCAAAGGATCGAGCGCAACTGTTTTGAACGAGCGCACCTTACAACCAAAAAGTGTTTGTTTCGTGGTCTGTTGAGGAAGTACAGACATTCCTCTCATTGATAGCAGAGGAGCGGATCCAGCGAGAGCTTGATGGGGCGAGTCGTGGCAGCATAGGCGGCTCAACTATAATGACATGTGAATAATCCCGCCCATTCTAGAGCGATACTGAACTGCAGTGGAAACGCAAACCAAGTCAGGACCCACCCAGAAGGATAATGTGACACTGAAGACTGGAGTAATGGCTGCTGAAAATTCAGCTTTGACATCACAGGAATAAATTACTCTTAAAATATATTAAAATAAAAAAAGTGTTATTTTAAAATCAAAATATTTTAAAATATTACTTTTTTGCTGTATTTTTGATTAAATGAATGCAGCCTTGGTGAACATAAGAGATTTTTTTTTTTCAAAATCATAAACCCAAACGTTTGAATGGTAGTGTGTACACACACGCACACATACAGTACTTAAGAAAAACCCTATCTGAGGGTGGTCCCCCCTAAAAATATGATTAAAAACCACGCTGTGTATTGTAAATTACATTGTTTTATACTTTAAATAACTTTGTAAGTAGTAAAACAACGCAAACAGGGCAAAAATGCGTTTTAAGTTTAGAAACATTTTCAGTCTCCCCCTCCCTTGCCTCACAGTGCTTTGCAACTGAGGTGATGTAAAAGAGGAAAGCAGGCATTTGGACCAGAGTCCGTTGTTTCCCGCGGAACTGGGCTACTTAACACTGTTGCCGCTGGTTGAAGCGACCCCAATAAGTTATAACGTGATATGAATGTGAATTTTACCGGAGGAACCCCGCTGAAAAACATGTATTTTACCCCCCCGGAATGCGCTTTTTACCGGGGAACCCCCCTCGAAACGCGATGGGGCTAGTTTTGAGTAGCAATTGGGCGGGTGTTTTTGCAAAAACCCAGCAACCCTGCATCACCTACACACACACAGAAGTCCGGTGAGCGAGAACAAAGTCAATAGTTGTGGAACTCGACTGTAATTATTTTCTCTTTAATTCAGATGATGCCAATGTATTTTTCGATGAGTCCACTATGTTAGCAATAATAATGTTACCTGTTTGACGGATAGTAATGTCTACAACGGACATGAGCGCTGTCGCGGAGCGACCACAACAGCTTGAAGTTGTCTAATTTGGCACGGTCTCCCTGCTGCACTAATAGTAGTAAGGCTGTGTATACTTGTCCTTACAAGTACAATTTTAGCTGTATTATTTGTGTCCCCTTCAAAAATTGCTCTTGAGTAATTTTATGTTTATTGTCCTCCCTCAACTGTTAGAGGAAATTCGAAATTCATGCCCCTGCCATCGATCTTACTGCAGACTGCATAAGTTGTGTTACACTAGTGGCTGTTCGACGTGTGGTTCAATCTCACAGGCGCGAGTGGGCTACTAGACAAAACCTCATCTGCACAACCATTGTCCTTTCAGACCAATGGTTAGCTCTGGCACAATCCTCAAAGCAGTTCAGGAACTCTCTCCATAGGCGGAGGGTGAACGAACTCCAGAGTAAGGCTAAAAGCAGCCAAATCTATTAACTACAAACATCATAAACCTGTCTTTTTAGGCAAGAACCAGACACCGGTGTCATGTTAATAAAATATGTTTAATGGGACAGAATTTGTATTTAATGTGATTACAATTTAATTAAAACATTAGAAATTGATAATTATATAACGTTTCCTTCCCACGGTTATTCAAATGGCGAATAAATTATGTACAGTTACATTTTCACTAACTTTGATCTATTGCACTCTCAAAAAACAAAACTATCATTATAATCACTGAAGCAGTCTACACTGCGAAATGAATCCCTTACTTACATTGTACGAGCATCTGCGCTTTGTTGTTTATGATGAGAGAATTTCGCGGAATTCAGTCATTGAACGTGTGCGCATTCAACAAAGCTGATGAGTTTCAGCGATGACTCATCTGAATGCCTCTGATTGGCCATTGCATTCCTAAGCTCAACAGAATCGTGTGTGATTGGTTATAATGCGCAACACTGTTAAAACGCCTAAAATGAAATACGGTGCAACATGAGCAAATCTTAACTTAATGTGCAGTCGACATTTTCTATTCATTTACACTTTGTTAGCAACAGACGTAATAGATTTCATTTGTTTGTGCGGGGGCATTTTTGTCTAATTTAGTGGCATTTTTGCCCCAAGACCCCATGGCCAGGGGAAGGCTAAGCTATATAAAACAGCTGTTAACTATGTGCACATTGAGTGCGAGCAGTTCAAATTTGCTGGAGTACTCTGTGTGCAGCACTGTGTATCAATTCCACTGTCATGTATATACTCATTTTCCACCCCATTAATAAATGGATTGGTTGCTCTCGCTGTTTGCTGTGATAAGGGTGGCTCATAGCAACATGTGGGCCTGCTTACTGAAATGGATGCAGCACACGGGACAGAACTGATTTTAAATGGATTGTTATTATTATCAGTATTTGATACTTGAGCACAGTAGCGAACCGTGACTCCTGAGCCAAGGCCCTCTCCCCCTACCCTCTGTGTCCTCTTCTAAAAGTAATCTTTGACAATTCCACCTATGAAACAAGAGGCTATCCAGCCTTAAGGCGGTCGCAAACCGGACGACATGTGCAGACCTGCACCGCGCCGCACAACGTCTTTAAAATTCCCACACATTGTTTTCCATGACTGTATGCACACCGGCAACTGTCCACGGATCCCGACTCCGGGCGCTGTTCATAAATCCTGCCGCGCCATGGAGCGCCTCAGTGCCACTCACATCATTTTCCATTAAATTACATTATATTTGTCCCAAATTATTGTTGATGTACATGACTTCATGCTAGGTTGGAAGATTGTGTATTGTGCATTTTTCAGCTGCGGCAGTAGAGAAATACAGATGAGGCTCCTGCGGGAGTGGCTACTGCTGCGGCAGTAGGGAAATACAGAAAAGGCTCCTGTGGGAGCAGAAACTGCTGCGGTAGTAGAGAAATACAGAAAAGGCTCTTGCGGGAGCGGACACTGCTGCGGCAGTGGGAAAGAGAGATTTGTGCTATAGATTGCAATTTCTCATCCCGTTTGCTGTTTTTTCGATCCCCGAACTTTAAACTCATTGACACCACTTGCTCATTCTTGAAGTTAGGTTTTGACTGTTTGGGGAATAGCTTAAATGTTTTGGACTGCCGTCTTGAACTGAACGCGACGCGTTCGGTGTGTGATACATGTTGCACCGGGGCACCACTGCTTGTCGTCTGATGTGCGACCGCAACAAAACAGCACAGCGAGAGTGACTGATATTACCAAAATAAAACAGCTAAATTTAAGTCAAATGCAAATCCTCATTACAAATGCATCATCACAAAATATCTGCACTTCAGCGGGCAAAACTTACAGACACTCCCTCCCATCACACAAAACCAACAAATGTAATGTGTTTAAGACAACACATCAAGACAGCGCTGACACAAAGGTGCGGGGTCGGGGTGGTGGAGGGATGCTGAAAGTTGAGAGATAACGAAGGTAGGACGTACTTGGTTATTTATAGGAGTTTTCTCTTGCGCTGATTGGATAAATGGTGTAATCACTAATGATGAACTGGCCGTGTTAATTATC
>NW_015546131.1:29956-36333 GCF_001515605.1 Sinocyclocheilus anshuiensis | reverse complement strand
CATGTAATTAAATAAAGGTTATGCGTATTTGGCGTGCTGTCCAGGGAGAGGGCTCCGAGCTCGGCAAGACTCCCGAGCCCGGTGCATTCACCCCCTGTCCGGGGAGAGAGGTCCGAGCTCAGTGTCCAGCCCGGCCCAAAAGCGCTCCCCCAAAAGCAATTAAAACAGGACAGCAGCCAGATACGTGCATTTACGACCCCCCAAAAAGCAAGGCTTAATGTTAGAGGGGTGCTGGACGTCCTTTGGTATACGTTTCACTGCTGCGGCAGTGGGGAAATACAGATAAAGGCTCCTGCGGGAGCGGTCACTGCTGCGGCAGTGGGGAAATACAGATAGGGTCCTGTGGGAGCAGACACTGCTGCGGCAGTGGGAGGGAGAGATAAAGGCTCCTGCGGGAGCAGACACTGCTGCGGCAGTAGGGAAATACAGAAAAGGCTCCTGTGGGAGCAGACACTGCTGCGGCAGTAGAGAAATACAGAAAAGGTTCCTGCAGGAGCAGACACTGCTGCTGCAGTGGGGAAATACAGATAAAGTCTCCTGCGGGAGCAGACACTGCTGCAGTAGTGGGGAAATACAGATAAAGGCTCTTACAGGAGCAGACACTGCTGCGGCAGTAGGGAAATATGAAAAAATCTCCTGCGGAGGTGGGGACTGCTGCGGCAGTGGGGAAATATGGAAAAGCTCCTGCGGGTAGCGGGGACTGCTGCGGCAGTGTGGGAATTAGGTAAGACTCCTGCGGGAGCAGGGTGCTGTTGGGATGGCTGGAGTGGGGATGGGCCGTTATAGATGGATTATGTGATGTTAAAGGGGGTTAGCTATGGTAGGTCAGGAGTTCGAGTGAACAGGGATGAACTGGCGTTAAAGGGGTCGGCTGATGAGGGTTCGGTGAGCTTCTTTGATGGGAACTGCTGCGGCAGTGGGGAAGTATGGAAAGCTCCAGCGGGAGCGGGAACTGCTGCGGCAGTGGGGAAATATAGAAAGCTCCTGCGGGAGCGGGAACTGCTGCGGCAGTGGGGGAACACGGCAAAGCTTCTGCGGGGGCGAGGTGCTGTTGGGATGAATGTAGTGGGGATGGGTCGTTATAGATGGATTAGGTGATGTTTAACGGGGGTTAGCCATGGTGGGTCGGGAGTTTGAGTGAACAGGGATGTTGCTGGCTACGGGGGGTGGTTCCAAGGCGGGAGTGTTCGGAGGGATGGGTAGGGGCATGGCGGAAGATAGAGAGAAGGAAAGGCAAGCATGCGAGGGGGAGGAGGAAAGATAGCTGCCGGAACCACTTTTGGAGGCGTGCGTGCTCACGCTTGGGACGGCTCTGGGAGCTATAGCTGAAGAAAGAGGGGGAAAGTGAGGGGGAATGGTGGGCGTCAGGGTCTGCGCCATTAGTGGAGTCATGCTCACGCTTGGGATGGCTCCGGGAGAGCGGAAGAAAGAGGGGGAAAGAAAGGGGGAATGGCGAGCATCGAGGCCTGTGCCATTAGCGGAGGCATGCTCACACTTGGGACGGCTCCGGAAGCAGAAGAAAAGGAGGGGAAGAGAGGGGGAATGGTGTGCGTAGGCAGCCTCACGCTAGGGTTGGACGGTAGGGCTGCAGGCCATGGGTAGGGGAGGGGGTTGGGAGTGGGAGTGGGGTAAGAAAAGGGCTGTGTATGGGTCTGCACCACTAGCGGAGGCGTGCTCACGCTAGCATCTGCTACGGGAGCTGGAGGCCACTGAACAGAAAAATGGTTATTAGTAGCATGAGGGAGCGGAAGAGATGTGGGCCTGTGTTATAAATGGAGGTAGCCTCACATTTGCTTCAGCTGCCTTAGCTGTAGGCCATGGGAAGGGGGTGGGGTTGTGACGTCCTGAAGAGCCTGTGTAGCCTGCACTGCTAGTGGAGGTAGCCTCACTCTAGCGTCTGCTACGGGAGCTGGAGGCCACCGAAAGGAAAAAAAGGGGGTTAGAAGTCACAGGACGGAAATACTGAGACGTGAGGGCCTGTGTTGCAAGCGGAAGCAGCTTTGCGCTTGGCTATTTATCTAAACCAACAACTTTGACACGACCTGCAATTACCACAATAGATAACTAGGCGTACCGTGTTTACATTGGACGTGAGCAGTGCGACAAAATACTATACAAACCATTATAATCAGTGACTGTTTACACTGAATGCGACACGACACGACACATCCCCGAATTTTTAACACTCACTTTGTCACATCCAGTGTAGACAGACTTCAGCTGTTAACTCCACATCTGAGCTGCTGTCATCGGAAGCCTGTGTGTTGCCAGATGTTGAGGGGGTTCTTGCCGTCATGGACCACAACATAGTGTTAGTTGGTTTTAAAGCAGGGCACCCTCATGCATTCTTAACACACTCTGAGGTGTGCATGAGCTCATTTAGAGTGTCTGTAATGAGCCGATTTCGTGTATGAATATAGAAGCCCTATGACTACAACTACCATCATTTGAATAGTCATAAAATTATGAAATTATCGTACATTATGGGAAATTTTTTTTTTTCTCCATTATTGATCGTACATCTTACAGAGGTCAAAATTATCGTACAAATACGATAATTATCATACGTCTGGCAACACTGACACACACACACACACACACACACACACACTTATTATGTCTGTTCCGTCTGTATCATCTCAGTGAGGTTTTATACATGCACAGTAAGGCGAATGTAACGCTTTCAGACATTTCAGTGTGGATGATAAACTTTGGAAAAAACGTTTGCTTCGTGGTTACAAAATGGCATCAACATCCGTTTATGTCATAACGTCCTTTAACAAACTTTAGCCACGAAAACCTGACTTTAGCGACTTCACCTGAAAATGTATTCATTTGCAACACGGCCTGCGCCGTTCGCGGAGGAAGCCTTGAGCTAGCATCCGCTAAGAGAGCTGGAGGCCCGGCTGCGTACGGCGCTGCGGCCGGAAGAGCCGTGGTGAAAGGCTGAGCCGCAGCGGGAAGCGAGTGAGGCTTTGCTGCAGTGAGATCTGGGGGGGCGCGGCCCAGGCTCGTTGAAGGCCTGCTGCTGCTGCGACCCAGCGCTCGAGGAGAGGTGCGGGACGATGGTAGTGTCGAGTGAGGCGAGCTCGGGGCTTTGCACGGTCTATTGGCCAGAGCATGTGGCTTGTCGAGAAGAGCAGCGGCCGCGATTAAGCCTGGTGCTCGGCGGCCATGTCTGGCGGAGAAGGAGTGATCATGGGGCCGGCAAATTGCGGCGGAGGATCTGAAAAATCCCCAGTATAGGTCTTTTCATTGGACAGGAAATTGGGTCTGTGGTAAAAAGGCAAAAGGAGCGAACCGAATCAATTCTGGGAATTTTTTTTTTTTCTCCATTATTGATCGTACATCTTACAGAGGTCAAAATTATCGTACAAATACGATAATTATCGTACAAATACGATAATTATCGTACGTGATTTACTATTGCTTGGCCCTCTGTAATTTCATAACTGGACCCCAATCACAGAGCCGCAAACGCTAGGCGGAAACATTCAAATATGGAGAAAATGGGCGAAAATGGGTGTGTTCATAAGTCCATTAGCTGAATATGCAGATTTGAAGAGGGGGTTTTTTTTCTAAAAAAAAAAGAAAAGTTGTACTTATTTTATTTATGTTTGTCAAATTATGAATTGCTTAAAATTAGTAATAATTATTTTTTATTAACAATATTATATTTTAAAACATTTATTTCAAAATTGTAAATATTGTTTTTACAATAAGTTAGGAGTTTTTCTCCCTCTCGTTTTTCATCATTCTCCGTCCTTTCTGATATTTCAGGATTCCACAGGCTGCTCATATTTAAACGAGAATGCTTTCTCACAACTTGCACTCTCTCCCAAGTATCCGCCATCTTCACTTCCTCTCTGACAACGTCTGGTTCGGTTTAACAATTTATAATGTCCGTATAACTCACCACCTGCGATGAACGAATATCGGATTCGAGCCCCCAGTGTTACTTTCTACGCTTCATCTACTCCCAGCGGCAGTGTAACAGCTCGTTAGTTCATGTTCGTGCAATTATGAGACGGACAAAGTTAGTCGATGCATGCCATTTTACTCCCTCGTGCAGATAAAAGTTGTCAGGTTTACAGTGCACAGTGGACTGACTTGAATGAACTTAAATAAAAGCAGAATATAAACTTTCTTCCTCCATTTTCTGAACTACACAGCACAGTGAGAGCACACGTCACACGATTCTCCGAACTACACTACCTATAATACATTTCAGCTCTGGACTACAACACCCGTCAATGGGTCATTCTACAGAAACGTCCACTTTTGGTATGGCAAGATGTCTTAAAATGTATTTCTTTTTTTAACATTTAAACTTAGACCACATTATTAGATTGCCTTTTGACTTTATGAATACACATAAATGACAGCTTAACGATTTTTTTTATTTTTTGTATATTTATTTAAAGATCGCATGTACCATTTTTTGTCACTGGTGTTACCTTACTTCTTTGGCAATTTTAAAGGTTTTTATTAAATATTATTTCTCTTTTTTTTCAGCACATGTAGTCAGAGTTACATAAAAATAATGATAATGCAACAAATAAGGAGATTATGTTTTATTTATTTTAATCAGGTTTGTTAAAAGTGTGACTGAATGATGTTAGTTGACTCTTTGCCTGCATCTTTGCTGACGGACCCTCCATGCCTTGCGTTCACTTCTCTTCCCCCTTTCACTTAAATTGCTTATTCTCTTTCTCTTTTTTGTTTCAATGTCTCTGACATAACTCCGTTTCATTTTCTGCAAGTATTCTGCTCTACGTTCAGGATCAGCATCCCTACGCTGTCTGTAAAGTCGCTGCTTCTCAGCTGCACTCAATTTAGCCATACCTGACCAAAGGAGGATTAACAATGATAAATAAAAGTTAGAATCACAAAATCATAGTGCTATTTTATGCAAAATAACTAAATTAATAGCTTTGAATTAAGTTTATCTAAAATGGGAGTCACTGGTGTTACTGATCGTCACTGGTGTTACCCATAAAGAAGGTAACACTAGTGACAGTAACACCAGTGACAATTTTCATGAAAAATGCATTTTACAAAATGGCTGCTGCTAGGTATCAAACCACTTGTTGTCAATCATGGTATACTCTCTAAATTAAGTAATTTAATCCAAATGTATTCTAGTTTTTTTTACAATTCCCTAACAATAAAGTAGGTCACACCAGTGACGTCAACTAAAAGCTTCATATGAAATCATGAGATAAATGAGAACATTTCTGATAACTGAAAAGAGACAGTGGACTTACCATGGGCCTGCCTTCATAGATCTTCAGGAAAGGGGAAGGAGGTAGTCGAGTGATGTCATCAGTGTGATTTTTTTATTCCAAAATAAAATACTTTTGTTAAGCGGTAACACCAGTGACACAACTCCAGGGGACCACTATTTTCATTATATATTTTATAATATTTATTTGGCATTTAGTTTTTTTTATGCCATTTACATCATATATTTGATCGTTATGAATAGACTTTTGTATTTGAAATGGTAGAAAATCCTGTTTTTGACCTCAAAATAAAGCACTTTCCCTCTGTACATGGCTGTGGGGACAAGCAGTTTTGTGGTACTTGAAATTCTACATAATTCACTTTGGAATATAAATCATAGCACGTTTTACAGATGATAAAAAAACTTGTAGCTCAGAAATTACGATATAGCAAATAATTATGCGAACCCCCTGGTTGTGGGTCACAGAAAGAAAAAAAACCTACACTATGCCATCAATCGCTGAGAATTGGAAGAATGAGAAGTAAAACTTTAATTAAACAAATGCGACATAACATAACTATAAAAGCAACGCAAATAATGACATTTAAACAGATGTCATAAAAAAACAATGTCCCTGATTTGTTTTTTGTTTGTTTGTTTGTTTGTTATTTAAACAATACATCTGCATCAGTTGTGTTTTACACCAGTAGGCTAGGCCTATCTGTGTTTTTCAGAAACGTATTTCCATAATTAACAATTACATGCATCGTTTTCATATCAGGTTTTAGCCTTTACAATCTTACAAAATTCTTGTTTCTTCCTTGCTTTAGGCCGTGTTAATCTGGTTTTTATATCTATGAAAGTTATTGAGCACCTTCCCCTTTAATCGCCTCAAGTAAAGTGCCCTTTCGGTCCCATCGATGTGGATCCGAGCGCGATTTAATGCTTAGTTTCATGAATGTATGATGCTCAGGGGCTAACAGCAAATTAAATGAAGATAAAGGTGAAGGCTGTGATATTAATATTGTCCACTAGAGGAACGCGCAAGATAAGAAATCTTTTAGGTAGCCTACAATTAAAAACCTTATCATACTGCTGATCACTGTGAAGATTGTATGTGTGTGTGTGTGTGTGTGTGTGTGTGTGTGTG
>NW_015546131.1:22665-29527 GCF_001515605.1 Sinocyclocheilus anshuiensis | reverse complement strand
ACACACACACACATACATATATATATATATATATATACACACACACACACATATATATAATTTTCAGTGATCAGCAGTATTCTGTGTATATATATATATATATCCGCAGAATGCACTGTGTTCAGTAAAATTACCATCTACAAATTGAACAACAGACCCACATCAAAGAGTATAGAAGACCAAGAGGCGAAACTCTGTAGAAGGTTCCATTGCAACAGCGGCGCCCAGTAGCAGCCCTGCGCTTCCGCCATTTTGGGGTGAAAGCGACTCAGCAGTCCACTAGCTTCTTGCTGTCGCTATGGCAAATATCAGCTGCCTTGTTTAAAAAAACGTACATTAAAGCTGAAATACAGACTGAACGATGACAACAATAATGTACAATCACTAGACTAGTGATCATCAAATCCTTTTAACAGTTTATTTTACAGACTTTATTTTAAAGTCTTACCTTTTTTCACAAAACCTTTTGCTTTCTAGAAACCATGTCAGTTTCGGTTGAAAATATTTTAAGTTCAAGTGTTAGCATTATAAACACTGATGGAACTGATGTATTCACACCTGTCTTGTTTGGTTCAATTGAATCAAACTCAAGTTTGATTCCCCTCTTGGTGCGGACCTTTTTGGCAGGTGTGAATACAGCAATCGCACTCGGGTGCGGACCAAACAACCGCTCCGAGACCCAGCTGAAGAGGTGGTCTCGGTCCGCTTCCAAACGAACTCTGGTACGGTTCATTTAAGGTGTGAATATGACCCGACCTCGATCCGACCCAATTGCAGAAATCACACTCAGAAACAGACAGCTCGCGCATATAGTGCTGTTATTTGCATTTCAATGGCTTAAATCACTTGTTTTTAAACCACAATGCTTAAAAACAGTTTTCGTGACCATGGCACACAGCAACATGGCGTGAGCGCGCTAAATAGGCTAAAGCTTGCCGCAAAAATTACCATGACTATGTTGGGGGAAAATATTATGGAGATATTTGAATTATTTATTAATAAACTAGTGCATTTACATCATATATTTGATCGTTATGAATAGACTTTTGTATTTTAAATGGTAGAAAATCCTGTTTTTGACCTCAAAATAAAGCACTTTCCCTCTGTACATGGCTGTGGGGACAAGCAGTTTTGTGGTACTTGAAATTCTACATAATTCACTTTGGAATATAAATCATAGCACGTTTTACAGATGATAAAAAAACTTGTAGCTCAGAAATTACGATATAGCAAATAATTATGCGAACCCCCTGGTTGTGGGTCACAGAAAGAAAAAAAACCTACACTATGCCATCAATCGCTGAGAATTGGAAGAATGAGAAGAAGTAAAACTTTAATTAAACAAATGCGACATAACATAACTATAAAAGCACCGCAAATAATGACATTTAAACAGATGTCATAAAAAAACAATGTCCCTGATTTGTTTTTTGTTTGTTTGTTTGTTTGTTATTTAAACAATACATCTGCATCAGTTGTGTTTTACACCAGTAGGCTAGGCCTATCTGTGTTTTTCAGAAACGTATTTCCATAATTAACAATTACATGCATCGTTTTCATATCAGGTTTTAGCCTTTACAATCTTACAAAATTCTTGTTTCTTCCTTGCTTTAGGCCGTGTTAATCTGGTTTTTATATCTATGAAAGTTATTGAGCACCTTCCTTTCCACTGATGTCCTGAAGCGCGCTTCAGCTTCCACTCTCCGCACAAACGATTGGATATGCGCCTAATTGCGCACATTTATATAGGTTAAATGCTTTAAGTATTTTATATCTATAGATTTTATTTTTCGGCAAATCGTAATTACAACATCGTATGACATTGTCATAAGTTTCTTCATATTGCGTTAGTATCTGATAACACCAAATGAACCCCACCAAAAAAAAAAAAAAATCTACATTGTATTTGGTCCGGACCAAAGCAAGTGAACTAGCGGCCTTTCCTGATGTGAATACACCCTGAATTAATACCAAAATATGAAATTAAATTATTGACAGAAAAATTAGGAATGTTGGACAGTAATTATATAACAGGAATATAACAGCTTGACAGTAAACTGTTTTTGCAGTTTGAGACTTTAGCCTTTGCAATTTTACAGATCTTCTTTATGCACCAAGAGCTTGTAACACTCCAAAGAGAAAGGAAAAATTGAAATCGCATCATATGACCCCTTTAAGTTTACTACTAGACTAAAAAAAGTTGAAGTTATCAGGTGCATAAGGGTGATTCTATAATTGCAGGTACATTTGGTGACCGAGGTCATTCTTTTTTTTAGCTTTTTTTCAAATGGTTATATTTTTTATTATTTTAATAATTTGTTACTTATTGTTATGAATTACAAGATGTTACAGTCAATAACAATATAATAATTTGTGTAAAAAGTGTCTTAAATAGCTCAAAATCATGCTTTCTTGTTGTCCGAATGAGTCAGTGCATTTTTTCCATCATGTATCATCGTGTAATCAAAATATTTTATTGTATTTTTATTTTTGTAATATTTCATTCATTTTATTTATAAAAGCCCTAAATACTAATTTACTTAATTTTACAACATTAAATTGTTTAAAAATAACTTTTTTCTTATAAAAATGTGTGTCCATAAATCTTGCGTCAACTCTGTACCGTACCATATTTTGCATTTAAATTGGTGGAATTATCTCCCACAACTATGTAAGATACAGGAAATGATGACACTTTCCCTCACTGATAAGATCTGAAGCACTGAAAAGTCTGTGTGCTGTCTCTGAGAAAATATTTTAATCTAAAAAGTTCTTATACCAAGAGATATTTTGAAGAACGTCAACGCTGTTACCACAATATCAAAAGGAAAACATATTTTATTACTGATCACAAATCGGGTTATTTAAAGGTATTTTAATAATGATTTCATTAGTGCCATGTGTTCTTAGCATTTATGCTAGCAAGTGGAGTTTTTGGCAAAATCTTGCGTCAACTCTGTTACCGTACCATATTTTGCCTTTAAATTGGTGGAATTATCTCCCACAACTATGTAAGATACAGGAAATGATGTCACTTTCCCTCACTGTTAAGATCTGAAGCACTGAAAAGTCTGTGTGCTCTCTCTAAGAAAATATTTTCATCTAAAAAGTTCTTACACCAAGAGTTATTTTGAAGAACGTCAACGCTGTTACCACAATATCAAAAGGAAAACATATTTTATTACTGATCACAAATCGGGTTATTTAAAGGTATTTTAATAATGATTTCATTAGTGCAACTTTTTTCTTATAAAAATGTGTGTCCATAAATCTTGCGTCAACTCTGTACCGTACCATATTTTGCATTTAAATTGGTGGAATTATCTCCCACAACTATGTAAGATACAGGAAATGATGACACTTTCCCTCACTGATAAGATCTGAAGCACTGAAAAGTCTGTGTGCTCTCTCTGAGAAAATATTTTAATCTAACAAGTCCTTATACCAAGAGTTATTTTGAAGAATGTCAACGCTGTTACCACCATATCAAAAGGAAAACAAAATGTATTACTGATCACAAATTGGGTTATTTAAAGGTATTTTAATTATGATTTCATTAGTGCCATGTGTTCTTAGCATTTATGCTAGCAAGTGGAGTTTTTGGCAAAAATAAAATAAAATTGGCAATTCTGTTACCGTCAAACTATGTTACCAAGGTAGAGTAACAATGCTGACAATAGTGTAACAGAATTGATAGTCCACCGGATAATTCTGTCAATTCTGTTACTTAAAGGGTCAACTCTGTGTATGAACTATTTTCACAACAAAACTATACAACTGTTGTTTAAAATCTCATAAACATTATTGAGAGATGGTGCACCTTTATAATATTTCAACAACATTTCTCTTTTTTTTTGTTTTACTGGATATTGTATATAATACATTTTCAGATGAAAAATATTTGCTCCAAGTGGACAATTCTGTGAAGACATAGGTTTTTTTTTAAAAATTTTTTTATGTATGCATAGGTGAAATATTATCTCAGTTCCAAATGTTGGAATGCAAGGACTGTTTGTCTGATGATACAAGAAGGATTTTTCATTTTATGATTTATTGTTATTTCTACACATTACCTAATTTGTCCATAACAGAGTTGACAAACAATACCATTAAGACATCTGTTTTTTCATTAAAAGTAAAAAAAGGAAGTAACTTGTGTTTGGCAAGCACTGAATTATTAAAATTGAATATGTTTTCAATAAGATACTGGAAATAATTTCTGTTAGTGAACAGTTTTTTTCTTAACTTTACGAAATGCCAAATGTATCTGCAATTATAGAATCACCCATAAGACAGCTCTATGTCCCACTTCAAAACACATAATATATTTACTGTTGTTTAAAATCTCATAAACATTATTGAGAGATGGTGCACCTTTATAATATTTCAACAACATTTCTCTTTTTTTTTGTTTTACTGGATATTGTATATAATACATTTTCAGATGAAAAATATTTGCTCCAAGTGGACAATTCTGTGAAGACAGAATTTTTAAGGTATGCATAGGTGAAAAATTATCTCAGATTTTAAATGTTGGAATGTAAGGACTGTTTGTCTAATGATGCAAGAAGGATTTTTCATTTTATGATTTATTGTTATTTCTACACATTACCTAATTTGTCCATAACAGAGTTGACAAACAATACCATTAAGACATCTGTTTTTTCATTAAAAGTAAAAAAAGGAAGTAACTTGTGTTTGGCAAGCACTGAATTATTAAAATTGAATATGTTTTCAATAAGATACTGGAAATAATTTCTGTTAGTGAACAGTTTTTTTCTTAACTTTACGAAATGCCAAATGTATCTGCAATTATAGAATCACCCATAAGACAGCTCTATGTCCCACTTCAAAACACATAATATATTTACACTTTTGTAAATAATTATCTGTCAGGGTCTTTGGGAAAACGATGAAAGGCAAGATTTTTACTGTCACACTGATAGTTTTTGCAGTGGATTGCCCAACATTGCGTTCTTTTATCCACTTTGACTTTCTATTTCAGTGTATCTGTGCGGTTGTCCAGTTGGAATTTTCACCCCAAAATGGCGGCCGCGCTACCGAAGCGCCACCTAGTGGCTGTTACCCAAAAAGCATCAGAGTTTCGCCTCTTCTGTATACTCTTTGCCCACATCTCTCACACCAGTCTCTTAAAAGCCTAGACATAATGTTCCAAACATGTGTTTTGTGGGGGGAAAATTATGCTCATAAAATCAACTTTCAGTATAAAATAACTTATGATCTATGAAAGTCTGATAGTTAGGTAGATTAAATATGTCAGTCAGTTAAATTAGTTCGTTCACGAATGATCCTCCTTAAGACACGAAACACGGACTCGTTCAATGGGTTTTTCGCCAACGTTTTCCTAATTAACTCTCGGTCGAATATTATTTACTTGTATTCTGAGTCTTTGAGTATGAAAATCCAACAAAAGCAGTCAAAGTCTTTCAAAGGGAGAAGCTTAAGTAAACGAAAAATATAATCAGTGCATGAATATGAGCAAAAATAGCAGCAAATTTATGTATTATGCATTTTATTTGAAAGTACGGTGCAAAAGAACACATCTACATAAGCCGACCCAGATGGGACTCGAACCCACAATCCCCAGCTCCGGAGGCTGATGCCTTATCCATTAGGCCACTGGGTCAACACAGCTCACGCAGTGAAAACTTGGGTAATTATTAAAAAAAAAAGTAAGTATTGTTCGGAAAGTAGATTTATTTAAAATATGATGTTTTGTAGTACAGACGGCGTAAATTACGTCGTTTTCACAGCACAACCGCCGTTAATATTGGCGTTTATTGATGCAATCCAAAACGCCGTTAATTTCGCCGGTTGGCCATCCATAATTCGCCGTAATTCACGGCACTCCGTTTGACAAAGACGGCGTAAAAAACGGCGTTTTCTGTAATATTAAAATCAGCCCCTCCTTTTTTACACAGGCCAGCCCCTTTGATGCAGTAGGCAGTAAGACGTGAGTAGTACAATGTCGATCTGAATGGCAATCTACTTCAAGGATCCTGTTTTTTAACGTTATGTGACCAACATTTGGACTTTCATCGTGTGATATTTTTACTTTTTCATTGGGTACACGTGTATCTTTATCTTCTTTGTCATATGTACACCAATTGTGCAATTTTATTGTGTGTCAAATGCAGTGAGTATACACTTGTAAATATCGGTTGCTGTGGTCTGCATTCATTGCGACTGTGCAGTGTTGCTTTTTAGTGACAGGAGTTCGAGTCTGAGGTCCGATGTTCTTTTCGTTTGTTGTGTATTAGAATGTCTTTTCAATTTTGGAGAAACTGCCCTTTCTGCAAATAACAGGAATAACAGGAACATTATTTATTATTAATTTATCTAAATAATAATAATTTATTACTTATTTATTACTAATTATTATTTATCTATTATTCAACAGCCTGTGCAAATCAGCTGAACTAAGCAGTGGCGTCGGTTTTTATTGTTGATTAAATTTGATTTCCCGTGTGAAAGCGCTTGTTTTGCTCATTTAGGTATAGGCTTGCTTGCAGTATGCCTTGGGTACAATATGGGTACGTTTCTGTTGAATAAAAAATGTCAAAATGCTGGCCTTTTTCTACGGTCACGCACTGCTGCCACTATTTATCATTTACACTCAATTATGTCGTAATAATGCTATGTCGTTAAAACGATCTTTTATCGTTAAAACGATATATTTTCTCGTAATAACAACATATTATGTCATAAAATCGATATGTTTTTCCTGTTATAGAAGATATATGGTTGCGTGTGAGCGAGCTAAGCTATTGTCCGCTGCTGTCAAAAGAGTCTGGCTGCAGCCAGTGTTGCCAATTTAGCAATTTTGTTGCTAGATTTAGCA
>NW_015546131.1:20605-21349 GCF_001515605.1 Sinocyclocheilus anshuiensis | reverse complement strand
CGTAACCTACAGGGTCCTGCAAGAAAAAGACAAGACCCGCAAATCCGTGGCCACAGAACAGCAGAATATGAACGAAATGCGCAAAGTCTCTTATTAAGCGTTTTCCTCCTGTAGAAAAACATAAACACTTAATATGGCTTAATGTATTAAGATACATTAAGTGCAATTAAAAGATCAAATTCGATATATGGTTATTATTTAATGTACTACAAGGCAGGCAGATGGCCATGAACACAATGCGCAAACTTTCACTTGTCTTCGCTAGCGGAAGTGCAAGTGTCTGAGAGTGCAAGCCCGAGAATGCACGTCTGAGAGTGCAAGTGCCAAGCTGCAGCCAGACCCTTCTCGCTGCTGTCGCCACAGTCCCCGTATAAAACGGCGGTAAAGTTAGTTTGACGTTTGACATTCATTAGACATTCGGGTTTTTTGCCAATTAAACTCTTTGCAGCTTTTATGTTTTGAGCCCAAACTTACTCAGATAGACATAAATATATGCCCTTTATGTTGCACAAGGCTTAATTTCTAGGAATTAAAAAAAAAAATATTTACCATTTAAATTAATTAAACAATTTAACTATGTGACATTATAATACAAAACCAATACTAAAATGTTCGGGAAAACATACCTCTTTTTACACAAAGCTCCGTTTTTGGAATTACAATTTTAAGTTTTTTATAATAATTTTACAACTTTTAATGTATGCAATAATATAAATCCATTAAACGACAACACCATTTGATCTT
>NW_015546131.1:13548-17814 GCF_001515605.1 Sinocyclocheilus anshuiensis | reverse complement strand
TTTTATATACTGTACCCACTTAAATTAATTAAACTCTGACACAGTTTGAGATAAAGGTACCAAACCAACTGTAACATATTCAGAATATTATTCCCTATAATGCACAAGTCTTGGTTTTCCAGATTATGCCTTTATTGTTTTTATATACAGTACTGAATACATATTTTTCTTATGTTTTATATTCTGTACCCACTTAAATTAATTAAACTCTGACACAGTTTGAGATAAATGTATCAAACCAACTGTAAAATATTCAGAATATTATTCCCTATAATGCACAAGGCTTGTTTTTCCAGATTATGCCTTTATTGTTTTTATATACAGTACTGAATACATATTTTTCTTATGTTTTATATTCTGTACCCACTTAAATTAATTAAACTCTGACACAGTTTGAGATAAATGTATCAAACCAACTGTAAAGAATATTAAATATTATTCCCTATAATGCACAAGGCTTGTTTTTTTTCTGATTATGCCTTTACTGTTTTAGTACTGAATACTAAAACCATATTTGTCATGTTTTATATACTGTACCCACTTAAATTAATTAAACTCTGACACCGTTTGAGATAAAGGTATCAAACCAACTGTAAAATATTCAGAATATTATTCCCTATAATGCACAAGCCTTGGTTTTCCAGATTATGCCTTTACTGTTTTTATATATAGGACATGTTTTTCATGTTTTATATACTGTACCCACTTAAATTAATTAAACTCTGACACCGTTTGAGATAAAGGTATCAAACCAACTGTAAAATATTCAGAATATTATTCCCTATAATGCACAAGCCTTGGTTTTCCAGATTATGCCTTTACTGTTTTTATATACAGTACTGAATCCATATTTGTCATGTTTTATATACTGTACCCACTTAAATTAATTAAACTCTGACAGAGTTTGAGATAAAGGTCTCAAAACAACTATAAAAATATCTAAATGTTATTCAATTTAATGCACAAGGCTTGTTTTTTCAGATTATGCCTTTATTCTCAAACTGTGTCAGAGTTGAATTAATTTAAGTGGGTACAGAATATAAAACGTATGAAAAATATGGTTTCAGTGCTATATATAAAAACAGTAAAGGCATAATCAGAAAAACCAAGCCTTGTGCATTATAGGGAATAATATTCTGAATATTTTACAGTGGATTTGATACCTTTATCTCCAACGGTGTCAGAGTTTAATTACTTTAAGTGGGTAAAGTATATAAAACATATGAAAAATATGTATTCAGTACTGTATATAAAAACAGTAAAGGCATAATCAGAAAAAAAACAAGCCTTGTGCATTATAGGGAATAATATTCTGAATATTTTACAGTTGGTTTGATACATTTATCTCAAACTGTGTCAGAGTTTAATTAATTTAAGTGGGTACAGTATATAAAACATGACAAATATGGATTCAGTATTGTATATAAAAACAATAAAGGCATAATCTGACAATCCAAGCATTGTGCATTATAGGGAATAATATTCTGAATATTTTACAGTTGATTTGATACCTTTATCTCAAACTGTGTCAGAGTTTAATTAATTTAAGTGGATACAGCATATAAAACATATGAAAAAAAATATGGTTTCAGTGCTATATATAAAAACAGTAAAGGCATATTCTGAAAAAACAAGCGTTGTGCATTAAATTGAATAATATTCTGAATATTTTACAGTTTGTTTGATACCTTTAGATCAAATGGTGTTGTCGTTTAATGGATTTATGTTATTGCATACATTAAAAGTTGTAAAATTATTATAAAAAACATAAAATTGTAATTCCAAAAACAGAGCTTTGTGCGATAACAGGTATGTTTTCCCGAACATTTTAATATTGGTTTTATATTATAATGTCACGTAGTTAAATTGTTTAATTAATTTAAATGGTTAATTTTTTTTTTTTTTAATTCCTAGAAATTAAGCCTTGTGCAACATAAAGGGCAGATATTTATGTCTATCTGAGTTAGTTTGGGCTCAAAACATAAAAGCTGCAAAGAGTTTAATTGGCAAAAAACCCGAATGTCTTTGCGATAAGTCATGGCAACGGATTTTGGTGGGATTTTGGCTATATTTACTCAAAGGAGGCTTATGCTTATATATTTACAGAAGCAGCAAAGAGAGCCGCTTCAGAAACGTGCGTGGCGTGGCTGGAATAAAGCATAGCCTGTATAAAAACATAAACACAAGCATTGAGTGCAATCAGCTTCAGTGATCGTATCAGAGCCACACTGCACCGCAGACTTGTGTAGTGTAAATAGTCTAAGCATTAATAGTATGGAAAGCCCCTTATACTGGAGCGCGGCCACGTATGATGTGTTTCTTGGAGGTTATAATACATTGAAGAATGATCATATGACTTTTTACATACGCCATGTGACCTGTAAATGCGAAAAAGCTGTTTCCATTGCAGTTTTGCGAATTATTCCTTTTTCGCATTGCCTGAAAAACTACCTCATCCAAGCATAAAAACTTTTTTACGATATATGGGCGTTTTTGCGAAATTGACGCGTTTCCATTAGGCGTATTTTCAATTCGCAATTTCAATTTGCGCAATTTGAAGGGTAATGGAAACGCGCCTATTCTGAGTTAGTTTGGGCTCAAAACATAAAAATAGTTTAATAGGCAAAAAACCCGAATGTCTAATGAATGTCAAACGTCAAACTAACTTTACCGCCGTTGAGAACAACAAGGATCTGCACGCTGTTACTGCAGGAGGGATCATAGACACACACTGTTTTAAATGTATTTTAATGTCATGGGTTTTATTGTAGCGGCATGTTTATTAGGATTAATCTCCAATCTGTCTACAATATATATGCTATCCAATAACTGCACTCAGACCCAGAGGATCTGACTCGTTTAAGCTGATCAGATCAAAACAGTTATTTTGAACCGACTGGGCTTGGAATATTTCTTCGTTTGAATGACTCAAGTTTGATTGAACACCAAATTGAAATAAGAACAAAAACGAAAAGGACAGAAAAGAACATCGGACCTCAGACTTGAACGCCTGTCACTAAAGCAACACTGTACGGTCGTAATGAACGCAGACCACAGCACTACAGAAACCGATACTTACAAGTGTATGCTCACTGCATTTGACACACATCAACTTACACAAAGGATAATAAAATTGCACAAGTTGTGTACATATGATAAAGAAGATGAAGATACACGTGTACCCAATGAAAAAGTAAAGTGGCTGATTTTAATATTACAGAAAACGCAGTTTTTTACGCCGTCTTTGTCAAATGGAGCGCCGTAAATTACGGCGTATTATGGATGGGCAAACGGCAAAATTAATGACGTTTTGGATTGCATCAATAAACGCCGATATTAACGGCGGTTGTGCTGTGAAAACGACGTAATTTGGAGAAGGGTCTGTCTGCGGACTGCAAGAGAGGGGCGTAACTTGAAGAAGGGGGCGTAACTTGAAGTTGTCCAAATCACACAGAACCAGGCGAGATGTCAAAACAAGATGGTATGTGTTTGCAGTACACAAGCCACGGTTAAGACAGCTGACTCCACTGTGATGTTACCCTCTCTCTCTCTCTCCAAGTGTGTCTGTCTGCGGACTGCAAGACAGGGGCGTAACTTGAAGGGGGCGTAACTTGAACAAGGAGGCGTAACTTGAAGTTGTCCAAATCACACAGAACCACGCGAGATGTCAAAACGAGATGTTGTCGGGCTGCGTTCGAAACCGCATACTTTCTAAGTTATAGGCACTTCATTTCTTTAAGTACTTACTTACCGAGCGCTATGACAGTGTACAGCCTGAATGCGTTAAAGGTCCCATGACATGCTGCTTTTTAGATGCTTTTATACCTACGACGTTATAACAAGCGCAACAACTTAAAAGATATGAGTGACAGGTTTAATTCATCTATCTGTAAGTATCTTGATAATGATGAAACTTGCCCATTTTGTGGTCTTGTTGAAGAAACAGCTGCCCTTTTTTTGTGATTGTAGTATAGCCAATACATTTTGGGTTGATTTAAGTTCTTATATTTTTAACTCCGCTAATGTGATCCACAGTTTCATCCTTAAAGCATTTTTTAAAAATGTATTCCGAAAACCCAAAATCGTTATCTCTTGAATATGTTGTTAATTATTTTGTGCAAAATGTTTTATCCACAAGCAAAAGTGGCTTAAATCTCCTTTGTTTTATTCTTTTTCTTGTTGAATTTAACTCTCGTTTCATCCCTCAGGCTTCTAAAAAAAAAAGCATCATGATGAATTATTCAAAGATATTTAACCTTGTCACTG
>NW_015546131.1:12718-13296 GCF_001515605.1 Sinocyclocheilus anshuiensis | reverse complement strand
AAGAAAGTACAAACATAGTGCAGACATACATAGGAATAACACAGTAGGGATGTAATATAACACTAATATAATATATGCCATTATGATTGTTCATTGTTAGATACAACCATCTTTCCCTGATCTTTTATGTAATTATAAGTTCGGCAATAATAATAATAAAAAAGAGGGACAGGTGCACAAACACCTCATAGCATCACTAATTCAACAATCTAGTACCGTTTTCCTCAGCGTTTGCAATGTCTGCACAAAGGATATGTCGGGCAGCTGCTCGAAGATCTCACCTTTGGAGAAGACAAAGGTGAGCTCTCCACCTTACATTTTATACTCTAAAAATGTAAGTATTACTACTTAAACCTTAAGATTACCCCAGAATGAATTGCATCGTTTGCCCACCCCAACACTTACATGCAATAATAATGATAAATGCTAACCAATAATTACTTCTTTTTTTTTTAACTTAAAATGAAAAAAAAAAATTCATTTTTGTCGTGACATAGCTATACATAAATATACACTAGTTGAACAAATGCAGTCGATGTGAATACATCAATTTTCAGTCAAGCAATTAATACATGAAT
>NW_015546131.1:7458-12650 GCF_001515605.1 Sinocyclocheilus anshuiensis | reverse complement strand
CCCTTTCTTTAATGGGGGGCCGGGTCGGTTTGTAACAGAAAATTACATGGGCCGGAGTGACTACTAGTATTATTGTGGAGATTTTATTATGATTTTAAATGTATTTATTATGCCTCCTAATGCTAGAATAGTTTATTTTGTTATGCACCATACAGACAAATGATTACTTTTCAAGAGACATATTAAAAGAGCATTGTTATTACTATCATAATGACATTTTTTCATATTCAGTCTGTGGGCTTTCTTCTGGCTAGTGAGAAGTCCAATGTCAGGTTCCATTCCTGTCACAGCCAGTCTCAAAGACTGATGCAAATGTTCATCAGTGAGTCTTGATCTCATTGGAGTTTTCATGGTTTGCTCACAAATATACGTGCTGCCAAAAAGTGTGGACCTCTTCATTGCATGCCTTTTGATGTTTGGGTATGTCTCGTTAGGGAGGGCAGCATAGAAGGCAAGGAGACCGTTGGGCTTAAATGCGTCTTTCAGAACATCACAGTTCTGTAACTCCGCCAACTCAAACTGATAAGAAGGCAGGGCTTCATCAATGTCGGCAGCAAAGGGGTTCTGGATCGCTTCCACGGACTTTTCAGCTGGGAATGGAGCCACTGGTTTCTCAGCTGAGAGACTTTGGGTAACGGGGAGATGAGTGAAGTCTTGCTTTTGCACTTGTCCCACAAGCAGTGCTAGTTTCACCTCAAATGCTTTTATGTGGGAATACATGTCACATATTAGTTTCCCCTTGCCTTGGAGCTGCAAGTTGAGGCCGTTCAACATTTCTGTCACAACTGTTAAAAAGGCGAGGTTCCATTTCCATTATGCGTCGATCAGTTCTGGGACAGTTTTGCCCTTTGTCAGAAGAAAGGCGCCTCAAAACTCTGCCCCGGCTTAACCATCAGACTTCAGTGTGGTAAAGCACATCTCTGTGAGCAGACTCTAGCTCGGCGAGAAAGGCTTGGAACTGCCGGTGTTTAAGTCTGTTTGCTCTGATGAAGTTTATGCATGACACCACCACCTTCATGACTGATTCCCACTTCAGAACTTTGCAGCAGAGTGCTTGCTGGTGAATCAGGCAGTGGACTTAGACCTCTTTCCTCCATTTCTTTATTCATGCGTCCTATAAGCCCCCTCGACGCGTCAACCATACTAGGAGCCCCGTCAGTAGTGATGCAGGCCAGCTTAGACCAGTCTAGACCCAGCTCTCCCATCGTTTGGCACACTTTACCAAAAATATCCTCCCCTGTCGTAGTGCCTTTTAGACTTTGTAGGGCTGCTAGCTCCTCTGACACTTCAAAGTTTGAGCTAACTCAGCGAAGAAAAATTAGCAGCTGTGCTGTGTCCTGTACGTCATTGCTCTTATCCAGTGCTAATGCAAAAAAATCTAATTCTTTCACTTTCTCCTGCAGCTGGGCATATAAATTTTCCCCCATTTCTTCAATTCGTCTGGTGACTGTACTTGCGGACAGACTCACCGCATTTAAGACATCTTTCTTATCGGGGCACACCTCCTCCGCAACAGCATTCATACATTTCTTGACGAACTCGCCGTCACTGAATGGCCTACTGGTTGCAATCAGTTTAGCTACCTGAAAGCTAGCTCGAACGGATGACTGCTTCAGCTGGGTTTGGCATACAAATGTATTCTGCTGAGCTGATAGTACACTTTTTAGCTTCGACACTTTGTCTGCTCTCATTTGGCCTTGCAAGCTAGCATACTTTTCTCTGTGGCGGGTTTCATAGTGTCGGCGCAGATTGTATTCTTTGAACACAGACACTGTTTCTTGACAGATGACACAAACAGCCACTTCTTTGCACTGAACAAAAAAATAATCGCTTGTCCACTTTTGGTTAAATACCCTGCATTCTGAATCAACCTTTCTCTTTCCCAACCGCTTGGCCATTTTGTCATCTCTTTGAATTTTTTCGCTGGTTCGCGCGTCACCTGTTCGATCGCGATGGTCCGTCAGTAGTGATGCTGGCCAGCTTAGACCAGTCTAGACCCAGCTCTCCCATCGTTTGGCACACTTTACCAAAAATATCCTCCCCTGTCGTAGTGCCTTTTAGACTTTGTAGGGCTGCTAGCTCCTCTGACACTTCAAAGTTTGAGCTAACTCCGCGAATAAAAATTAGCAGCTGTGCTGTGTCCTGCATTGCTCTCATCCAGTGCTAATGCAAAAAATTCGAATTCTTTCACTTTCTCCTGCAGCTGGGCATTATCCCCCATTATCCCCCATTTCTTCAATTCGTCTGGTGACTGTACTTGCGGACAGACTCACCGCATTTAAGACATCTTTCTTATCGGGGCACACCTCCTCCGCAACAGCATTCATACATTTCTTGACGAACTCGCCGTCACTGAATGGCCTACCGCTGGTTGCAATCAGTTTAGCTACCTGAAAGCTAGCTCGAACGGATGACTGGTTCAGCTGGGTTTGGCGTACAAATGTATTCTGCTGAGCTGATAGTACACTTTTTTAGTAGCTTCGACACTTTGTCTGCTCTCATTTGGCCTTGCAAGCTAGCATACTTTTCTCTGAGGCGGGTTTCAGTGTCGGCGCAGATTGTATTCTTTGAACACAGACACTGTTTCTTGACAGATGAGACAAACAGCCACTTCTTTGCACTGAACAAAAAAATAATCACTTGTCCACTTTTGGTTAAATACCCTGCATTCTGAATCAACCTTTCTCTTTCCCAACCGCTTGGCCATTTTGTCGTCTCTTTGATTTTTTTCGCTGGTTCGCGCGTCACCTGTTCGATTGCGATGGTACGTTATGTTGAACGTACCATTCTGTTGGTAGGTGAATTTAACAAATAATTAGGCTACGTTAATAACCAAGGGAAATGTTAGTCTGAAAGCCAATATTTATTATCGAATATAGACATGATATAAGTGAAACTGTATATTTAAAATTGCACATAATTACCAGTTTAGAGCTCCGAGGACCACTAATGCTCTGTTAGTGCAAAAAATCAAATGGAGAGAATGCAAGCCCACATGTGTTTAAAAGGTACTTTCTGAGTAAGAGAAAGTTGGTTTATGCAATATTAAGAGTAAAGCTTGCCCACAGGAAGGATTTTTCTAATTCATTAAATAAAATCTTATTTGCAATGCGGAAAGAAAGATTTTAATGTCTTAGAGCATTAGTGTTCCTAGAAGCTCTAAACTGGTAGTTATGTGCATTGAAGATCTAACATAACTTGCAGGGCATAAAAGCTCTGTTAGTGCAAAAAAAAGGCAAATGGATAGAATGCAAGATTTGCAAAAATGAAAGACAGATTTTAATGTGTTAGAGCTTTTATGCAGATAACTACCATTTTAGAGCTTCTAGGGACACAATGCTCTGTTAGTGTAAAAAAGCAAATGGAGAGAATGCAAGCCTAAATGTGCGAAAAACGTACTTGCTCAGTGAGAGAAAGTTGGTTTATGCAATATTAAGAGTAAAGCTTGCCGACAGGAAGGATTTTCTAATTCATGAAATGAAATCTTATTTGCAATGCAGAAAGAAAGATTTTAATGTCTTAGAGCTTTTATCCCCTGCAAGTTATGTTAGAGCTTCAAAGCACATAACTACCAGTTTAGAGCTTCTAGGAACACTAATGCTCTGTTAGTGCAAAAAAGGCAAATGGAGAGAATGCAAGCCCACATGTGCTTAAAAGGTACTTTCTGAGTAAGAGAAAGTTGGTTTATTCAATATCAAGAGTAAAGTTTGCCCACAGGAAAGATTTCTCTAACTCATGAAATGAAATCTTATTTACAATGCAGAAAGACAGATTTTAATGTGTTAGAACTTGTATGCCCTGCAAATTATGTTAGAGCTTCAATGCAAATACTTACCAGTTTAGAGCTTCTAGGGACACGAATGCTCTGTTAGTGTAAAAAAGCAAATGGAGAGAATGCAAGCCTAAATGTGCGAAAAACGTACTTGCTCAGTGAGAGAAAGTTGGTTTATGCAATATTAAGAGTAAAGCTTGCCGACAGGAAGGATTTTCTAATTCTGAGAGCTTCAATGAGCACTAATGCTGTGTTAGTGTTTCTGAGCAAATGAAGAGAAAGCAGGCCCACATATTCTGCATAGCTTCTTTCCCAGTGAGAGAAAGTTGGTTTATGCAATGTTAAGAACAAAGTTTGCCCACATGAAGGATGTTTCTTACATACGAAATGAAATGTTATTTGCAATTCAGAAAGACAGACTTTAATGTGTTACAGCTTTTATGTCCTGCAAGTTATGTTAGAGCTTCAATGCACATCCTGCTTAGTTTAGAGCTTCAATGAGGACTAATGATGTGTTTCTGAGCAAATGAAGAGAAAGCAAGCCCACATATGCTGCATAGCTTCTTTCCCAGTGAGAGAAAGTTGGTATCTTGCCCTTATGAAAAATGTTTCTAATGAAATGAAATGAAAGCTTATTTGCAATGCGGAAAGACAAATTTGAATGTGTTAAAACTTTTATGGCCTGTAAGTTTTGTTAGAGCTTTAATGCACCTAACTACCATTTTAGAGATTCTAGGAACAATAATGCACTGTTAGTGTAAAAAAGCAAATGAAGAGAATGCAAGCCCAAATGTGCGAAAAGGCTACTTTCTCAGTGAGAGAAAGTTGGTTTATGCAATATTAAGAGTAAATCTTGCCGTTAAGAAAAAATTTTCAAACTCATGAAATGAAAGCTCTTTTGCAATACACAAAGAGCCTTTTCATTGTGTTACAAGATCCAGACACAGGAGAAAGCAAGCCCACATGTGCTGCACAGCTTCTTTCCTAGTGAGAGAAAGCTGGTTTATGCAATGTTAAGAGCAAAGCTTTCCCACATGAAAGATGTTTCTTACTCGTGAAATGAAATGTTATTTGCAATGCAGAAAGACAGATTTGAATGTGTTAGAACTTTTATGCCCTGTAAATTATGTTAGAGATTCAATGCAAATACTTACCAGTATAGAGCTTCTAGGAACACGAATGTTCTGTTAGTGTAAAAAAGCAAATGAGGAGAATGCAAGCCCAAATGTGCGAAAAAGGTACTTTCTCAGTGAGAGAAAGTTGGTTTATGCAATATTAAGAGTAAATCTTGCCCTTATGAAAAATGTTTCTAACTAATTTAATGAAAGCTTATTTGCAATGCAGAAAGAGCCTTTTCAGTGTGTTAGAACGTTTATGCCCTGTTAATTATGTTAGAGCTTCAATGCAAATACTTACCAGT
>NW_015546131.1:3456-7093 GCF_001515605.1 Sinocyclocheilus anshuiensis | reverse complement strand
CACTGTTAGTGTAAAAAGGCAAATGAAGAGAATGCAAGCCCAAATGTGCGAAAAGGGTACTTTCTCAGTGAGAGAAAGTTGGTTTATGCAACATTAAGAGTAAATCTTGCCCTTATGAAAAATGTTTCCAACTCATTAAATGAAAGCTTATTTGCAATGGGGAAAGAGCCTTTTCAGTGTGTTACAAGTTCCAGACAAAGCAAGTCATGTTAGAGCTTTAATGCACAGCCTGCTTAATTTAGAGCTTCAATGAGCACTAATGCTGTTTTAGTGTTTCTGAGCAAATGAAGAGAAAGCAAGCCCACATCTGCATAGCTTCTTTCCCAGTGAGAGAAAGTTGGTATATGCAATGTTAAGAGCAAAACTTTTCCACATGAAAGATGTTTCTTACTCGTGAAATGAAATGTTATTTGCAATGCAGAAAGACAGATTTGAATGGAGAAAGTTGGTTTATGCAATATTAAGAGTAAATCTTGCCCTTATGAAAAATGTTTCTAATTCATGAAATGAAAGCTTATTTGCAATGCAGAACGAGCCTTTTCAGTGTGTTACAAGTTCCAGACAAAGCAAGTCATGTTAGAGCTTTAATGCACAGCCTGCTTAATTTAGAGCTTCTAGGAACACTAATGCTCTATTAGTGCAAAAAAGGCAAATGGAGAGAATGCAAGCCCACGTGTGCGAAAAAGGTACTTTCTAAGTAAGAGAAAGTTGGTTTATGCAATGTTAAGAGTAAAGCTTGCCCACATGAAGGATGTTTCTAACTCATGAAATCTTATTTGCAATGCACAAAGAATCTTTTCAGTGTGTTACAAAATCCAGACACAGCAAGTCATATTGGAGCTTCAATGCACAGCCTGCTCAGTTTAGAGCTTCTAGGGAGACTAATACTCTGTTAGTGTAAAAAAGCAAATGAAGAGAACGCAAGCCCAACCATGCTGCATAGCTTCTTTCCCAGTGAGAGAAAGTTGGTATATGCAATGTTGAGAGCAAAGCTTTTCCACATGAAAGATGTTTCTTACTCTTGAAATCAAATGTTATTTGCAATGCAGAAAGACAGATTTCAATGTGTTAGAACTTTTATGGCCTGTAAGTTTTGTTAGAGCTTTAATGCACATAACTACCATTTTAGAACTTCTAGGAACACTAATGCTCTGTTGGTGTAAAAACAGCAAATGAAGAGAACGCAAACCCAAATTTGCGAAAAAGGTACTTTCTCAGTGAGAGAAAGTTGGTTTATGCAACATTAAGAGTAAATCTTGTTAGAGCTTTAATTCACAGCCTGCTTAATTTAGAGCTTCTAGGAACACTAATGCTCTGTTAGTGCAAAAAAGGCAAATGGAGGGAATGCAAGCCCACATGTGCGAAAAAGGTACTTTCTAAGTAAGAGTAAGTTGGTTTATGCAATGTTAAGAGTAAACCTTGCCCACATGACGGATATTTCTAACTCATGAAATTAAATCTTATTTGCAATGCAGAAAGAGCCTTTTCAGTGTATTACAAGATCCAGACACAGCATGTCATGTTAGAGCTTCAATGCACAGCCTGCTCAGTTTAGAGCTTCTAGGAACACTAATGCTCTGTTAGTGTAAAAAAGCAAATGAAGAGAATGAAAGCCCAAATGTGCGAAAAAGGTACTTTCTCAGTGAGAAAAAGATAGTTTATGCAACATTAAGAGTAAATCTTGTCCTTATGAAAAATGTTTCTAACTCCTGAAATCCAACCTTATTTGCAATGCAGAAAGAGCCTTTTCAGTGTGTTTCAAGATCCAGACTCAGCAAGTCATCTTTAGAGCTTCAATGCACAGCCTGCTTAGTTTAGAGCTTCAATGAGCACTAATGCTGTGTTAGTGTTTCTGAGCCAATGAAGAGAAAGCAAGCCCAAATATGCTGCATAGCTTCTTTCCCAGTGAGAGAAAGTTGGTTTATGCAATGTTAAGAGTAAAGCTTGCCCACATGAAGGATGTTTCTTACATACGAAATGAAATGTTATTTGCAATACAGAAAGACAGACTATTAATGTGTTAGAGCTTTTATGCACATAACTACCATTTTAGTGCTTCTAGGGACACTAATGCTCTTGTTAGTGTAAAAAAGCAAATGGAGAGAATGCAAGCCCAAATGTGCGAAAAACGTACTTTCTCAGTGAGAGAAAGTTGGTTTATGCAATATTAAGAGTAAAGCTTGCCCACAGGAAGGATTTTCTAATTCATGAAATGAAATCTTATGTGCAATGCAGAAAGAAAGATTTTAATGTCTTAGAGCTTTTATCCGCTGCAAGTTATGTTAGAGCTTCAATGCACATAACTACCAGTTTAGAGCTTCTAGGAACACTAAGGCTCTGTTAGTGCAATAAAGGCAAATGGAGAGAATGCAAGCCCACATGTGCTTAAAAGGTTCTTTCTGAGTAAGAGAAAGTTGGTTTATTCAATATCAAGAGAAAAGTTTGCCCACAGGAAGGATTTTTCTAACTCATGAAATGAAATCTTATTTACAATGCAGAAAGACAGATTTGAATGTGTTAGAGCTTTTGTGCCCTGTAAGTTATGTTAGAGCTTCAATGCAAATACTTACCAGTATAGAGCTTCTATGCTCTGTTAGTGTAAAAAAGCAAATGAAGAGAATGCAAGCCCAAATGTCCGAAAAAGGTACTTTCTCAGTGAGAGAAAGTTGGTTTATGCGATGTTAAGAGTAAATCTTGCCATTATGAAAAATGTTTCTAACTCATGAAATGAAAGCTTATTTGTAATACAGAAAGAGCCTTTTCAGTGTGTTACAAGATCTATTGTCAGCAAGTCATGTTAGAGCTTCAATGCACAGCCTGCTTAGTTTAGAGCTTCAATGAGCACTAATGCTGTGTTAGAGTTTCTGAGCAAATTAAGAGAAAGCAAGCCCACATATGCTGCATAGCTTCTTTCCAAGTGAGAGAAAGTTGGTATATGCAATGTTAAGAGCAAAGCTTTTCCACAGAAAGATGTTTCTTACTCATGAAATGAAATGGTATTTGCAATGCAGAAAGACAGATTTGAATGTGTAGTGTCTGGACCAATCAAAAACACAATTTTTCATTTGATTTAACAAATCAGTTATTCATTAGATTAACAAACCATCACAGACCCCTCACCCAATAAACTGGGTGCCAGGATGTCGGCGAACGACACCAGGCCCCCCCTGGTCCCCATGGCAACTAATGCTATTTTCACTGGTTTTATGGCCCCAAAGGAATGTGAGTAGCGAAAATCACTACCTTTTCCATAGGAAGAGACACAATGCACAGTAGAAATGGACTTTTCTACTAATTAATTCATAGGAAAACCTTTCTTTGAATGAACACACATATCCTTCAGGTCATTGTGTATATTATCGCTCTCTTGTATATTATCTGTTGTATTGTAGACTATTTTATGCATGCTTATGATAGAACCACTCATTCATGTAACCTTACATATACCGTGTTTGGTCTCTATAAATTCGTATTCGGATGATCTAATTGAGAGTGTATATTGTATGTTTATACCTATGCAACATATTAGGGTTCTAAGAACTTTTAGTAATCTTTCGTCGACACCCAAGCAAATTACATATGCGAAATACCATGCTTAGAGACAAAGGGTCGTAAAACCCTCCAGCAGTTGCAACCG
>NW_015546131.1:2781-3167 GCF_001515605.1 Sinocyclocheilus anshuiensis | reverse complement strand
TTCCATTCACCAAGATTCTCTGACTCAAACTGGTTCTTTTTCATCAACCAACTTCAGCAAAGATCAACTTGAACCTTCGAACTGCATCAAGCCTCTCTTTCAGACTGACGAGACGTGCAAGTATCAAACTTAGTCTTATTAATTGATACATTAGATATAATTTACGCCATTTTACAAAGGTGTGTTTGAACTAAGAAACAGATGTTCCCTTCAGGCAGTCGATCTGCTGAATATCAAATGGTACCATAGCTCCATGCTTTATTTCTCTCCTCTTTACTGCTTAAGCTTTAACCCTTTTCCTATACCAACTGTATGCGTGTGTGTGTGTGTGGGTGTATGTGTATGTTAGACTAGTTTAAGTGTTTATGTAGTTAATAAAGTCTTAC
>NW_015546131.1:0-1950 GCF_001515605.1 Sinocyclocheilus anshuiensis | reverse complement strand
TTGAATTGGTACCGCTATTATGATTGGAAGAGTCTTTATGTATTTCATGCTTAATGGTATCAGTGTAAGGTTAATTTGATTTTAGCGAAGAAACCCTAATTTCAGTATTAAAGCATAAATCTGTTCTGACAAAGCATAAGTCTGAATCTCAGCTCAACGGCATGTCCAAACTGTACCGTAATGTAATCTGTTTTAGTGAAGAAATCACAAAATTGCAGTATTGTTTAAATTGTTTCTGAAATCTCAGTACAGTTATATCAAGGTAGATTTGAATGATGCTCCCCTTTCTACAGCATAAAGGCCTTATAAATTATAATTAGATTGAAGCAATTAATCTACACTTTGACTGTATATATACAAGCCTAGCAACATGGTGGTCATTACTGTGTTTCACTCGCTGAGTGAAACTAAATGTGTAATACTGTACTTTAGTATTCATGTGTGAGGCACACATAACTACATGTATGTTTAAACCGGCTTTAACTTACAGTAAACCCGTTTTGGTTATTCTTTAAACAAGTGCAAGAAGTTTATTGTTAAATTAGAGAAGCACTCACAGAAGTGCTTATTTAATGCAACAAGTCTTGAAGGACTGAAAGCACCACATTTTAAAACTGTGGGCAACTTCTTTGAAATAGGCAGACACTAAACTGCTTGAATTGCACTGGCATGCATTGGTTACCATGACAATGACTTGTCACAGGAAGCACTAACTCCACAGAGCACACGCGTCACCCGGCGACGCCATGTTGTAAACAAACCACCTGAAGCAGCTAAGCTAACACAACTTAGCATAGTTAATCTTAGGCCAAGCTACCAAATAGCTTTAACAATTAAGGGTTAACACTCTTTAATTGAAGCTTTTAAATACAGCATGTGTGTATGCAGTGTGAAGTAATTTGAACTTAACCTAATCCCTGGTTTCTGATTTTTCCCTTTCTTATCCTTCTTTTTCTTCTTTTTCTATGTTTCCCAATCTTCAATTCGTCTCAGCGAATTTAACTATCTTAGATGTATCCAACCTAATCCTGGTTTCTGATTTTTCCACTTTATTTTCCTTCTTTTTCTTCTTTTTCTATGTTTCCCAATCTTCAATTCGTCTCAGTGAATTTAACTATCTTAGACGTATCCTTCCTGAATGCTATTGCTCAGTTACTAGTTAATTAAATCTAAATTTAATTACATTTTAACTGTCTATCTAGAGAAGAATCATTATCATTATCAAGTTATTGGGTGTTTTTAGTAACACGGTGAATAACGTGCTATGGAGGGCGGGCACACACATGGCATGGCCCCAGCATGGGAGCTGAACACGCAGCAGCTGTGACCAGACATGGTGTGTGCCCAACACAAATCTTACAGTTGATCACGAGTGCTACTGATTGTTCCTAATACCAGATCGATTACCCTGTTTTAATAATAGCAGTCAGCTAATTTTAAATCCATTTACATGTTATGCCCCCTTTTGTTCCACTTTGATTTGATGTTCTTTCTGAACCTCAAAAGGAACCAGAGACACTTCTATTTTTGATTTGTTTATTTTCAACATGTGCCCTAATTTTATGACCCTGTTACACAAGTCATCTAGACAAATACTAGGGCATAACTATCGTCCTGAGCAACAAGCAATAAGCACAACCTGAATAGGAATGCTCTCCATCTTCCTTTTCCCTCCTCTACTTCACTTCCTCAGAGGTTAAATAGGAATGCTCTCCCTCTTACTTTTCCCTCCTCTATCTACTTTACTTCCTCAGAGATTTAGCCTGTTGTCAACCAGTAAATTCTGAGTGATAATTTGACAATAAGAGCAGTCTTAAGTCATCAATCAGAACTCTGTTCATGCCCTTTTCAGCAAACATATGCTGACCCAAACCTATCTTAGCATTCTGTCAGCCACAGCTAAGATAATAACCTGATACTTCAGCTAAGCACACCTGGCAAAACCTAGCT
>NW_015546130.1:0-591 GCF_001515605.1 Sinocyclocheilus anshuiensis | reverse complement strand
GAGAGAGAGAAATTATTGTAAATAAATATTATATATTACTTATAAATAAAAAAACATACATAGGTATATTTCATACATACAGTATATATTGTGAGTGTGATACGTTTTTATTTATTATTAATTGTTAATACCCATGACTACCCATTCAACATTACAGTATAATTGAGCGCTTTAAAAAATAACTTCTAATTTAAATGAACTTAAAACAATCTTCACATAAACCCATTATAATAAAAAATAACTTCTAATTTAAGTGAACTTAAAACAATCTTCACATAAACCCATTATAATAAATGTCATATTTACCCGGGCCCTTCAGCAGAAATATACAGAAATTTAAATTATCAAACACTAAATTCTAAATTAAATATAGATGAATCCTTAAAGCTGTAAAAGTTATTTTCTCCTCTTTTTTTTGTCCTTTGATTAATAGACATCACAGCAGCTGGTTATTAGGTTGTTTTGGCTGCTATTTATTTCGCGCTTTGCTATGAAAGGATACAGGCTACAGCGCGCGCCGGCGCCTTTGTGCGTGCAATTGAAAATCACGCGCTGCGAGCACAGTACCGTTTCCGCGCTCGCTTGACTCGA
>NW_015546129.1:727543-735661 GCF_001515605.1 Sinocyclocheilus anshuiensis | reverse complement strand
ATATTATTGCAATTTAAAATACTGGTTTTCTATTTTAATATACTTAAAATATAGTTTATTCCTGTGACGCAAAGCTGAATTTTCATCAGCATCACTCCAGTCTTCAGTGTCACATGATCCTTCAGAAATCATTCTAATATGCTGATTTATTACAGTAATATTTTTTGGAACCTGTGATACTTTTTTCAGGATTCTTTGATTAACAAAAAATATATATGTGACCCTGGAGCACAAAAGCAGTCTTAAGTCGCTGGGGTATATTTGTAGCAATAGCCAACAATACATTGTATGGGTCAAAATTATTGATTTTTCTTTATGCCAAAAATCATTAGGATATTAAGTAAAGATCATGTTCTGTGAAGATATTTTGTAAATTTCCTACTGTAAATATATCAAAACTTAATTTTTGATTAGTAATATGCATTGCTAAGAACTTAATTTGGACAACTTTAAAGGAGATTTTCTCAATATTTAGATTTTTTTGCACCCTCAGATTCCAGATTTTCAAATAGTTGTGTATCGGCCAAATATTGTTCTCTCCTAACAAACCATACATCAATGGAAAGCTTATTTATTTATTATGTATAAATCTCAATTTCGAGAAATTGACCCTTATGACTGGTTTTGTGCTCCAGGGTCACATATGTTAAGCAGCACAACCGTTTCCAACATTGATAATAAATTAGCATACTAGAATGATTTCTGAAGGATCATGTGACACTAAAGACTGGAGTAATGATGCAGAAAATTCAGCTTTGCATCACAGAAATAAATTACATTTTAAAGTACATTAAAATAGAAACCCATTATTTTAAATATTTTACAATATTACTGTTTTTTCTGTATTTTTGGTCAAATAAATCCAGCCTTGGTGAGCAGAAGAGACTTCTTTAAAACACATTAAAAATCTTACTCATCCCAAACTTTTGAACAGCAGTGTGGTTAAAGCAGGTCTAGTGTGTTACCTGGCAGTGCGCAAGCACATCTTCTCTCTGGGAAACTCCTTGGGTCCCTCAGAGCCGTCACACACTTGACTCTCCGTCTCCAGATACACATCCAGACACACACACAAGCGCTGGATCTGATTGGTCAGGAGCTGGAGACCCGGGCGTGGCCCCTGCAGCTCGGAGCGGAACACGTTCACCTCGCTCTCCATCGCCTGCGCATGACAACCACATCATTTAGAGAATAATTTCACACTGAATACACCTGAGCAGCTCTGCACACGCTGCAGCTGTAAGGCTCTTACTTGCAGGTTATCATCAGTGCGCCCGCTGCGCTCTCCTTTCCAGTGCAGAGAGAGAGAGAAGAGCGGCGCGACCTCAGGGTAACGCGGGTTCATCACCACAGCGGCCAGCAGACGAGCTGAGAGAACCAAAGACAAGAGTTATGTCATCAAACATTTCCATGACTGTGGAATTTATGATGCTCACGTCACTGAATCTCTGAAACAGTGTTACTTTAGCAATGTTTATACAATATTATAGTATTTATTCATATACTGAATACGTTTTGGTTTTATTTAGGCTTAATAAAAAAATAAATTTTTTAACATGAAATTCTAAACGAAATAAAATAAATTTAATTTGAAGTACTACAATTACTAAACCTAAAGTTTAAAAAAATAAACTTTAGGTTTACTAATTGTAGTACTTCAAATTAAATTTATTTTATTTCGTTTAGAATTTCATTGACAATGCAACAGTGTTATTTTAATATAATTAATATGCTATTATAGTTGTTAATATTTTTAATTTGATTTTTTAAATATATTTTTTGCTTTTAGTAATTTTATGTGCTTTTGTCGTATTTATTAGGTTTTTTAGTTCTATTTAGCTTTAATTTTTATTTCAGCAATTTTAGCAGTTTAACTTATTTTATTTCATTTAGTTGCCAATGCAACAGTATTATTTTAGTATTATTGATATACTATTGATATACTAACTTTTGATAAAATTATGAATTTTAAGAATTGTTTTCATTTGAACCTTAATTAAATGTTTAGTAATTTTGTAGTGTTTTGCCATTTTTATTATTTATTTATTTTTAAATAGGTCTATATAGTTTTAAAGTTTTTGGTTTAAGTTTATTTAGTTTTACTAGCTGAAATAAAATAACTTTTTTATATTTTAAAGCAATTACATTTTTTAAGGTTTTAATCTGTCAACCTTTCAATGCAACATTTTTACATTTTTAAGTTTTTAACATTTTTCATCAAATATTAATAAATAGTTTTAATAGATTTTTAATAGTTTTAGTTCATAAAAACACTGCTCGGAAAGATGTTCAAGACCTTGATTTGAGATACCTAGTAGCAAGTAAACGAGATATTACTGATTTCAGATTTACGTGCCACTCGAAACATCACATAAAAACTGTGGATGGCCACTGAACATGTCAGTCAGATGGTCTCTTCCTGTCCAAGGGGGCGATTTTAGGCCAGAAGAAGCTGCAAACCAGACATGTCGACAGTGAAGAGTCTGACACAAGAGCACAGTTCCCACCTGTTCCTCTCTCTACAACTGCCATGAAGAACAGATCGGTCTCACGCACCAGACCGGCCTTCAACACATGCTGCACGAAGCCCAGCTCCTGTTGAACAAGAACCAAAGTACATTGAGATACTGCTTTTCACTCAAGCAAATGTGCACTACATGATGTCAATGTGAGATGCTAAACATCCCTATTCGAAAGAGAAGACTGCAAGAAACATACAGTGAATTCCTGGTAGCTCATCATGGTCCAGCGCATGAGACCGGAAACCACTTTAGCAGGAAACAGATGTTGGCACTCGCTGGAGACAGGTATGATGCTGTGCTCTGGAACAGAACAAACCCATTGC
The DNA here is from genome assembly GCF_001515605.1 of Sinocyclocheilus anshuiensis. Classification (NCBI taxonomy): domain Eukaryota; kingdom Metazoa; phylum Chordata; class Actinopteri; order Cypriniformes; family Cyprinidae; genus Sinocyclocheilus; species Sinocyclocheilus anshuiensis. The sequence continues at coordinate 732,819 of NW_015546129.1, read as the reverse complement.
ATTGTTAATGCAACAAACTAAACAGCCAGCAACAACCAAAAGCATCATGGTTCAATTAATATATTTATTAAAGCTGCATTCATTTGATGAAAAATACAGTAATATTGTGAAATATTATTACAATTAAAAAGAACTGTATTCTATTTGAAAACATTTTAAAATGTAATTTATTCCCGTGATCAAAGCTGAATTTTCAGCATCATTACTCCAGTCTTCAGTCCTCCAGAAATCATTCTGATATGCTGATCTGATGCTCAGAAATATTTATTGTTATCTGAAAACAGTTGTGCTGCTTCATATTTTTGTGAAGTGTATGTATATAATAATGCATATTTATTGACTAAACACACATTTTCTGAGTTTATCTTGTTTCTTAAGCCTCGTTCAGACTGTCAGCCCAAATCGTGCATCTGAATGGCAACGAACTACATGAAATCAGATTTTTGCAAATCCGTTTCAAGCTACATTCATATGTGGTTTGAAATCCTATTCAAATCGAATTTCTGGAAATGCGTTTCAGTCTGACTGCTCAGATCGGATTTTGCGTAGCTTTTTCACGTTCTCACGTCACGTAAACAGTAAACACGTCAGATGTTGTTTGTAGAAAACATACTGACGTAATATTATAATCCATCGCGACGGCAGCATGCTGTAAGACAACATCTGTATTGCAAACTGTATTGCTCTTATTGTTGTTTTTAGCATAGACATACCAACACGTCGTCATTGCCATAGAAACCGATGCAGATATTGAGTAAAACGATCTGAGCAGTTGCGATACACAGTGTTGACAGTCAATGGATTCCAATCAGATATGAACAAAAATCAAATTTGGACTGACAGTCTGACTCTGAACAAGGCTTTAATATGTGACCCTGGAGCACAAAACCAGTCTTAAGTCGCTGGGGTATATTTCTAGTAATAGCCAAAAATACATTGTATGGGTCAAAATGATTGATTTTTCTTTTATGCCAAAAATCATTAGGATATTAAGTAAAGATCATGCTCCATGAAGATATTTTGTACATTTCCTACTGTAAATATATCATGTATTATCATTATGATATGCATTGCTAAGGACTTCATTTGGACAACTTTAAAGGCGATTTTCTCAATATTTAGATTTTTTTGCACCCTCAGATTCCAGATTTTCAAATAGTTGTATCTCGGCCAAATATTGTCCTATCATAACAAACCATACATCAATGGAAAGCTTATTTATTCAGTTTCACTCAATTTCATTGACCCTTATGACTGGTTTTGTGGTCCAGAGTCACATATGGTCTGTTGACCTCGGCCAGTAAACAACCACCTGGCAACCACCCAGAATACCTTAGCAACCACATAAACAGACACTCAGAAAACCTCAGTAACTGTGAAGCAATGCAAGACAAATACTAGAGTGAAAGTCTGGTTGTCTCATACCCAGTGAGCTGAACTGTTTGTGTAGGGCCAGTCGAGCCTGCAGTCTTCCTCGCAGCAGTTTCATGGTCCTCTCCATGTGACTGGCGCTCAGAGCGCTGCCTGTCAGCGCCGACTGAAACAAACACGCTTCATGACATTACAACACTGCCCACTTTACACTGATGTCAATAATAAAAAAGTATGGAAAGAAGTTTTACTCCTGATCACACTGAAATAGTGACGTTCTTTCTCAGTATTTTTGTCTTGTTTTCCAGTGCAAATGTCTAAAGACTCATGCATAATAATGAGCAAAATGATGTCTTGTTTTTTTGAGAATTTGATCAAAGTTATGTTTATGATTAAAACAAGAACAAATATCTGCAAATGAGCTCAGAAAAAAATCTACTTAATTTAAAGGGAAAACACGCTTTCATAAGCCACTGACAGATATTTGTTCTTGATTTCAACAAACTCAAGTAATTTTGTTCAGTTGCTTGGAAAACAAGACTTCATATCTTTATTTTGCATCTCAAGTAACTGCATCTTGATTTAAGGATGTTTAGATATTTGTATTGCGAAAAAACTAAAATACTGAGGAAGTATATACAGCATTTAAAGCCATGACTTTATGGAGACTTTCTGCTCCGATTTAAGAGCGTTTTAAGTCCTTAATCTGTGGATGTGCGAATTATGACTTTCTACGACCTTTTTAAGACCAGCAGAAACTTGATTTTTGGAAATGTTGATATGGTCGGAGATATATTGTGCATTCAAGACTCATATTTACAAACACAGCATAAAAATAGTTTAACAAAAACACCAATGCAAAACGTTATTAAAAAAATTATAATAATAAAATCATTGCATAATGTAATACACACATCAGACGAGAACTGCAGGCCACCCAGTTTCTGCATCCAAACATACGGATGTCCGAGATCTGACACATAATCCGCAAACGTAGTGATTCTGCACAGAAAATTACATTTTATTACATTTATTATTTAATGCTATTTCAGAAGCAAAGGCTTTTTTCATGATAAATTAAAATCATAAATAAGATAAAGAAAAAATATTTATTACATTATAATTTATTAATTATACATTACGTATTATTTATTAATTACACATAATAATTTAATATTCACACAACAAATATAGTACAAAAATCATAATGTAGCAATTGAAGCTCTTTCAGTTATATATTTGGTAGAAAGTCTACAATTTTCCCAAGTAAAAACATTTTTAAAAATGCCCATTAATGAAATTTCTGCATAAAACCATCATTTAGTTCATTTCATTTAATTATGTCAGTGTTACTACTAAAGTGGAGACGTCTACCTTACCCGACTTTATCAAACTGGTAGCGGTTGGCAGGGTTGGGCGTCTCTTTGCCGTGATCAGACGTATAAAGACAGTTCAGCAGACTCTCGGAGTTCAGCAGCTCTCTGTGACAGAAGCATAAATGGTGCTAGAAAACAAACAACCACACTAACTGTGCAAGCTTTTGATTTAGGTTTGGTTTTGGTGCAGCTGCACTGACCCAGCGCTGACGGCTCCGGACAGATCTGTAGTGGTGGAAACTTTGGTCTTCACAGTCAGAATGTTGAGATTCATGAGATAATAGAAAAACAGATGCAGGATGCTGCCGTCTGGAGAAAGATAATACAAGTACTGATGAAAAAGACTAACTACATAATTATATCAAATGACTAATTACAATAAAACTTAAGAAAAAAGCTAATTACATTTCAACTATTTAAGAGGGCTATACATTTAATTGCATATATGTGACCTTGGACCACAAAACCAGTCTTAAGGGTCAATTTTTTAAAATTGAGATTTATACATAATCTGAAAGCTGAATAAATAAACATTCCATTGATGTATGGTTTGTTATGATAGGACAATATTTGGTCGAGATACAACTATTTGAAAATCTGGAATCTGAGGGTGCAAAAAAATCTAAATACTGAGCAATGCATATTACTAATCAAAAATTAAGTTTTGATATATTTACGGTAAGAAATTTACAAAATATCTTCATGGAACATGATCTTTACTTAATATCCTAATGATTTTTGGCATAAAAGAAAAATCAATCATTTTGACCCATACAATGTATTTTTGGCTATTGCTACAAATATACCCCAGCGACTTAAGACTGCTTTTGTGCTCCAGGGTCACAAATAACAATTATAATTTTTAAAATATTACAAACAAATCTTTTTATATCTGGCACAAAAAATATGACTCCCAATATAATATAAATTCTTCATTTAAACTGTATTTATTTAAATTAAAATTTTAATTATTTACTTTGTTATATTCATATAAAGCATTCATAAAAAACGAAATAAAATCCTAATAACATAATTTACACTACTGTTCAAAAGTTTTGGGTCAGTACATTTTTTACATTAATAATCTTATTCAGCTAGGATGCACTAAATTGATGAAAAAATTATTTCGATTTCAAATAAATGCTGTTCTTTTCAATTTTCTGTTCATTTATGAATCATGAAAAACTGGATCACAATTTCCACAAAAATATGAAGCAGCACAACTCTTTTCAACATTGATAATAATAATAAAAGTTTCTTGAGCAGCAAATTATATTAGAATGATTTCAGAAGGATCATGTGACACTGAAGACTGACGTAATGATGCTGAAAATACAGCTTTGATCACAGGAATAAAGTACATTTTAACATATATTCACATAGAAAACAGCTATTTTAAATTGTAATAATACTGTTTTTAATTCTATTTTGATTAATTTTTAAACATTTTGATGTGACTTTGTACAGCCTTTGTGAGCAACTATATCTATTTATGGTTTCACACACCTTTGCACTTGAGGTCCACACAGAGCGAGAGAGGGTGGCGTCTCAGCATCTCTTTACGCTTGTCATCCAGTTGAACACCTACAGTCGCACGCCGGCGCTTCTGAACAGAGAGAGACGGAAAATGAGTACATTAGCTCACAAACTATTTAATGAGATGAGATAATGAACTGGAGAAGAAGATTAAAATCGAGTCTGACTGTGTTCTGTTGCTCCTCTTCAGCATCTGAATCACTTTCATCATCTGAGACCAAAACACACAAAACATAAGACCCCACTGATCACTAGGGCTGTCAAAAAAAATTTGAATTTAAAATATTCGTAAAATTTAAAATAAACATCCACATTCGAATGCAAAAACATTGCATTCGAATTTTAGGTGTGCGTTAAGGAGGCAGCATTATCAGTGGCGCACAAGATGCGATGACGATGTAAGTGTCGTTGCATTTTAATGTTTTTGTTAGCCTATCCAGTTGAACCCACTAGATGCGCCGCTGCGGCGTTAATTACAAATATTGGGGGAAAAGAGAACATCAAGCCGTTCACACAGAATGCATATTTAGAGCATTTTCTAGAGGGACATCTATCACCGTTGCACTCGCGACTCACACAGAGTGGGGCGGGGCCGAGAGCCGTGGGAACGGAGCGAGGCCGGTGGAGTAATTGATAATGAGCGACACCTCCACCACTCACCGGTTTTGAGAGGGGCTGCCGCTTTACTTTCATTTTGTTTATTTTATTAAAATCTTAAATGTTCGCCGGTTCCCGCCTCCTTCTTCCCGTGACTACGAACGTTGTTACAAAATGGTAGCGTTCTCCTTACTTTGTCATATAGTGTCTCTCTCAGTGAATGGGACACAGATTTTTACTGATACTAGTGAACTCTATATGGAATAATATGTGTCAAATAATGTTCTTAGTCTTTTCTTCCTGTGGGGAAGCATCCCAGCCAGAAACTACAATAATTTACTATGAATGAAATGGAAATTAAATTAAATACAATTAATTGTGTAACCAAAATACAAA
>NW_015546129.1:724751-726293 GCF_001515605.1 Sinocyclocheilus anshuiensis | reverse complement strand
TAGGCTGGAGTGAGTTGCCAGGGGGGCGGACGAACTCGCTGCCGGCCGCCTGGGCTGTGGAGTGACGGCTGCCATCCGTGAGGGAGCGGAGGAGTCGCTGCCGTTCGCCTGAGGCCGGAGCCTGCTGCCATCCGCCATGATGGGGAGGAGCAGGGAACTTTAACTTTGAAAAAACATATCTCGAGACTTTATTTCCCCATTCCACTGCAACTCGTGTTATTAAATGAAAAATGTACTCTGTGTGATTGGCTTTCGGCCCTTTGTATTAAACTATGCATACATACATGATGCTGTTTTGCTTATACTAGTTTAAGCAACTTAATTATAACTGGTTTATAAACATTATTTTAAACATTATGCACTTTTTTCACAGATAGTCATGTTATCTTATGCTTTGAATAAATGTGCATTAGTAATATTTTGCTTGATGCGCCCTCTTGTGGCCTCAGAAGAGAAGCCAAAAGCTTTTCTTCACCCTAACTGAAATTATGCATTTTAAATTCGAATATCATTCGAATTTTGATAATATTTAAGTACAAAATTTTAATTGAGTTTTTCAGCCATTTTGACAGCCCTACTGATCACACTCTCGTCCGACTCAAAGCGAACACACAGAGGTACCTTGCGAGTCCTCCGGGGGCCTGGAGAGAGCTTTGGCCTCATCCACATCTCCACTGATGCTCACAGACAGGTTTTTGTCTGAAACACATAATTGCATGATCTCATAAACCAGGATTCATCAGGAACGCAGGCGCCGCTGAGAATCAAGATGCGAGTCTTACCGCAAGCCTGTCCGTACGCACCCGCCTGGACCAACAGCACGTACAGAGGGGGCGGCAGGTGACGGGAGACCTCGGCCTGCTTCTGCATGTGCTCAAACGGTATCGCCAGATACTCCTGCACTGGGAGAGACGCCTGCACAAGAGAGAGAGATCCGTCAGTCAGTCTCTTCCTGTCTAAAGCCTAGTTCACACTACACGACTTTACACGTCAGCAGATCGCTGTGCTGTTCAGACTACATGACTTGCTGTCTGTCTTAAAGTCGTTGTGGTGTTCGCATTACATGAAACAAGTGAAACAGGAGCGGTTTATTTGAAAATGGAAATCTGTTGGGAATGATCTGTTCTGAAAAATGTATTGTGTCCACACTTTTCTTAAAGCCTTGTTGCTGCTGCTATTTTCTCGTTTTTCTTCCTCTGACCTCAACCCATGCCTTGCTCTCTCATTGGCTGTAGCTCGTCATGACACCTGACACCACGGGATGTTGAGTCGGCTGACCGGTCCAGATATTTAGCATGTTAGATATTTGTTTGGCGTCGGTGAGCTTCTTTGATGCAATGTTGAGTAGTTCACACATAAAGATTGGCGAGCTCTGATCACCTGCTGATTTTCCCCCGATCGCAGCCCGACTTGTCGGCGAGCTCGTTAACTCGCAAATCGGGCTTAAAATCCTGTAGTGTGAACTTGGCATAACTGCGCAGCACTACAGGTCAAAAAGTTGTAATAATAAAGATTAAAAAAAAAAAAAAAAAAAAAAGAAGT
>NW_015546129.1:724563-724685 GCF_001515605.1 Sinocyclocheilus anshuiensis | reverse complement strand
AAAAAAAAAAAATAAAAAAAAAAAAAAAAAAAAAAAAGAAGTCTTTTCTACTCACTAAGGCTGCATTCATTTTTTTTTCCAAAAATACAGTGAAAACAGTAATATTGTGAAATATTATTACA
>NW_015546129.1:713310-724069 GCF_001515605.1 Sinocyclocheilus anshuiensis | reverse complement strand
ACTCACTAAGGCTGCATTCATTTTTTTTTTCAAAAATACAGTGAAAACAGTAATATTGTGAAATATTATTACAAATTCAAAAAAATTTTTTTAATATATATTAAATGTAATTTATTCCAGTGATGCAAAGCTGAATTTTCAGTATCATTACTCCAGTCTTCAATGTCACATGATTAATATAATATTCTGATTTGCTGCTCAAGAAACATTTCACACTGTTATCAATATTGAAAACAGTTTTTGCTGATTAATATTTTCGTAACACATTTTTTCAATAAATAGAAAGTTCAGCAGAGCAGCATTTATTACAAATCTTTTATTACATTATAAATGTCTTTATAGTCACTTTTGATTAATAAAATGCATCCCTTTAAATCTTACTTACTCCAAACTTTTGAACGGTTGTGTATCACCATTTACACAAAAAGATTAAGCGGCACAACTATTTTCAACATTAATAAGAAATGTTTCTTGAGCAGCAAATCAGCATATTCAAATGATTTCTGAAGGATCATGTGACACTGAAGACTGGAGTAATGATGCTGAAAATTCAGCTTTGATCACAGAAATAAATTACATTTTAAATTATACTCAAATAGAAAACAGTTATTTTAAAATGCAATAATATTTACAAAATATGACTTTTTACTTTTTATTCAAATAAATGCAGGATTGATGAGCACTTCTGACCAGTAGTGTATTTGTGCCAATCTAGCGCTTCACCTGCATGATGTTTTGCAGTCCAGGTTGAAGGCTGCTCAGATATTCTCTCTTCTGCTCAATGGCTTTCTGGATCTTCTCCTTTCTAGCCAGAGACATCTTATACTGCTCCGCCAACCTGCAGCATGGAACAACAACATCTTAACATCTCCTGGTCAGGATTTAGAGGCTAATAGAGAGTTGCTGGTGTGTCTTACCTCTTCCTCTGCTCTAGTTCCCAGTCCAGGCGGGCGAGCGTGAGCTGGTGTTGGTCATCGCGGGTGACATGAGGGCGTGAGATCTCAGCCGGAGCCTCCTGAAAAAACTCCTCTTCACTGACCAACTCAATCTCCTCATGCTGAGACCTGAAACAAAGAACAATAATAATTCAATAGTATTCTAGCAGATTACATATTTTTATAGCTGAGCCTGATTAGAATCATGTTTATTCACTCTAGAAATTTCCATTTCCATGACATTTCAAGGCTTAGAAATGCATGGTAAAACTCACCTGAACTCGAGACATTTGCCGATTTCTTTCTGCAGGTGCATGACCTCATACAACAGATTCTGCAGCTGCAAATGAAGAACATCCACTCGCTGCTTTGCCTGCAGACAGACAAATATTGTTGGTTGAAACAATCATATACCAAACATGTTAAACAGAAATCCGGACACAAATTGAAATAAAACATGGTATGGCATATTACATTTGCTATTTCTGCACTATACATTGTATGTATACAATGCACAGAATACAAATTTGGATATGAAAAATTGTCAAGTGTTAATATTGTTAACTACAACTATTTAACAAATTACTTTAATCGTTAAACAGACAAATATTGTTGGTTGAAACAATCATATACCAAACATGTTAAACAGAAATCCGGACACAAATTGAAATAAAACATGGTATGGCATATTACATTTGCCATACATTTGTCATAACATATATAACCATGTTATATATATATATATGAAAAACTTAAAACAAATTTTTTTTATAAAAATTAGAGCTGTTACCTTGGCAGTAACTGACAAAATAAGTTGAAGTACTAAAATTAAAACAACTAACTCAAATAAATTAAAGCTAAATAAAAATAATAATAAAAATAATAATAAAAATGACAAAATCACATAAAATCACTAAAACTAAATTAAACATGCAATATAATCATATTTTCTAATAAACTAACAAGCAAACAAATAAATAAATAAAATTCCATGATTTCTAGAATTCTAGCAGATTAAATATTTTAAAAGCCGAGCATAATTAGAAAAATGTGAGAATGTAGCATCCAACGGTTTTAAATGTTTATTGTTGTATCTTGCTTTATGTAGTGTTTTAAAAAGCGTGCACACTGGAGTATGAAGTTCACTAGTGTTCCATGCAGAACTGGTGTGTGTGTGTCTGTGTGTGTTCACCTCATGTGTCTGGTCTCGGCCTTTCTTCAGTCGCATGTGCGCCAGGCGGTTGAGTTTCTTCAGGGTAATGAAATGAACGCTGCACTGTGTGCGTCTCTCCTCGATCTCCACGCTCTAGGACGCAAAAAACAAATGTCAGCTTCATTCATTCACCTCCATTTTCTGTCACATAGCAAATGTGAAACTCACTCCGACTTTCGCGCCGCCGGCTTTCAGCTCCTGGATTTCCGCCATCAGTTTGGCCAGAGCGGCACACGTGTCCTTATACAGCATGTAGTCCTGCTGCGGGTCCCTGGCCTCCAACTCCACCTCTTCATTATACACACGAACGGCCTGAGGAACACACACACAGTGAGTGACCAGATGACACACACACAACCCTGCCTAACAGTTGTGCGCCAATCACATACTTTCTAATGGGATGAGATTACAAAACTGTGAGATGTGAACCTCCTCGCCCGAAAGTGCAACAGAAAAGGTGTCGACAGTAGAGCAGGATATCCAAAATTGCATTTATTTATGATTTAATAGGATCCAAAACGACCTGCTAATGGTGGGTGAGTTTAATTAACGTTAAATTACATGGCTCTCTAAAATACTTGATTCTGATTTGTCAATGACAGCAAATATTTTTTTATAACAATAATGCTTATTATTATTATTATATGACTAATATTATACATTTAAAAACACTTATAATAATAATTATCATTATTGCTATTACTACAACTAATAATAGTATTATTTTTATTATAATTTTTTTTTTTTAATTACGCTAAACTATGGAAGCCCGTTTTTTTTAATCTCACAATTCTGACTTTTTTTCACAGAGTTGCGTGATATAAACTCACAACTGCAAGTTATAAAATCAGAATTGCGAGATATAAAATCAGAATTGCGAGAATTGCTATCAGAATTGCGAGATATAAATCTCACAATTATGACTTTTTAACTCACAATTGTGAGTTTATATCACGCAATTCTGAGAAAAAAAGTCAATTGTGAGATAAAAAGTCACAATTACCTTTATTTTTCCATACTAAACAGCATATTGACTTTTGGCAACTATTTCTAATTTTTAATATTAATTTATATTTAATTTATATAAAATTATATTACAAGTTAAAATGATTTACAATAATAATGTCATAAATAATAATTATTATTATTATTTAACTTTCAAACAGAATATCATTCTTACATTCAACATTATCCCTTGCAAGTCGTGAAATAAAATGTCCAAATTACAATTTTTATATTGTTTGATTGATAAGTGTTCATTTTGGAGCCTTCAGCTGTCAAAGAGAGAGAGAGAGAGAGAGAGACAGACAGACAGATCTCACGGGAACCTGAGTCTTTGCTGTAAACAGCTTCCTCTGTCCGATAAGATGAGGTCCGGCTGGATACGTGACCTATGTACACATGCCACATGAGTCTCACATCAACATATCTGCTCACTGAAACTCATCTGAACACAACTCAAGAAAGAAAGACATCTGGGGGCGTATTACAGAACGATCCTAACTTTAAAATCTTATCTTATCTGTTTGGTAAACATGGTAATTTCAGTTAGGACCACATTTAGGACAAAAGCTATTACAGAACAGCGTTTCCTAAGTGTGTTATCTTATCTTAACTACAGATAGCAAGGGGGTATTACAGAAACCTCCTAACTTGACAAAAAATCCTAACAACCGTCTTAACTTTAGGACAACCCCACAGCTGTCCTAACTTCAAAATTATTTGATAGCTAATGGAAAAAATGCTTATAATTGCACTGTCAAACAATGGTATTACATTTATTAATAATTGAAAATGAAGAACGGAGATGTTTAATGGTAGAAAGTCTCTTGGAGGACCCTGAAGATGTGTTACATTTTATTAAGAAAACGAAAGAAAAACTGTGCAACAAGTAGCCTAGTATTCAGAGTTTCGGTTAATTTTTATGTTGCGCGAAAGGAAACCAGACGGCAGAACGCGGCATCCTATTTTTCTTTAGGCTTATTTTGCAAAAGCACAAAGATTTGTTTTTATTGTGAATGTACACAAATAAAGGCAAACCTTTTACAATTCCGATTATCTTTAGGACTAAAAGGAGTAGTTGCTTCCACTGTTAGAAGGAAAGGAACAAATTAAAGTGATTGCGCCGGCGCCGCATACGCGTCCACTGTTAGAAGGAAAAATTTCAAGTGATTCAAGAAACACACTGCTCAGTTTAAATATGTAGTAAAATCTGTGCCGTTACGCGTTATCACCGTACCGCCCGTGATGTTATGCAAACATTTTGTTTTACGTGGATATTGGAACGTGAGTGAAGTAGGCTAACACATTTCGTGTCGCATTAGGCCTATTTCTGAATGAAATAATAAAATGCGACTCAGACGCGACTTATGATTTTTTTTTTCATCTAAAAAAAGCTTATTTCAACCATGCAGCAAACCTTTTTAAATATTTTGCTAAATTACTAAAAATGAATAAATAAATGACTTTTTAAACCATTTATTGGGTTGTATTAATCGGTCAAAATTCTTCACGGTCGGTTAACGGTTAAAATGAACATCCCTAATTTTGATGACAAAACACTTATAAGTAATTACAGACTGCCACGCAGCATGATATTACAGTTAGCAAGGAACTGCAACCAGCATTACAGAGACCAACAAAGCGTCACAGAGCATTACCGTTTATAGTGCAAGTGACTAATGCCTTACAGTTTTTTGCAAAAGGCGATTTTCAAAGTGAAGTAGCTAGTAGGGCTGCACGATAAATCAAAGCACGTGATGATGATTTACTGCTGATTACAGAACCGGCTTTTCTAACAAAATGCGCACGACAATCGCATTCGATTAATCGTGCAGCCCTAGTAGCTAGCTTCTATTATTTTGTTTACCTCATCAGCAGCTTGCGCAGTGTTGGTTGCTTGGTAACAGACCTGAGAGTGGATTGTCGAGCTTGATAATGCAATTTAAGATTTCCTAACTAAAGATAAGAAACGATTTTGTAAGATAGGATAAGAATCCCAAATCAAGTTAAGATTTGCTTCTGTAATACGAATTTCTGAAAAATCCTAATTTAACATATCGCATCTTAAGTTAAGACCCAAGATAAGAAACTTTCTGTAATACGCCCTGAAGCCTAAATGAGTGGAGCATGCTGGATGGTACCTGCACCTGCCTCAACCTGACCTTCCTGAACTTGACATGTGAACTGACTGCACTCAGCTGCACATGGATATGAGAGTTATAAGAAAAGAAGAATGATTTGAGGGTTAATGTACTGCTCTGCTGCAATCACATCACAAACAGCACTAACACAATCGGTTTGAGCTTTTCAATGCATTTCAGATCAGCGCTGCTCACCTGATCGCCTTCTGCTCGACCTCGCTTGGTCTCTGGAGTTCCCGTTTCATTTCGGATGACCTTCGGCTTTCTCTTCTTCACAGCGTCTGAGGACATGACTGAAATATGAAAGAAATCAGAATGATCATAAATGAAATCACAAGCCCTGATTTAAAAATATAACGTGACAGTACACTTTTGTCAGTTGTGTGTTTTGATTTGTTTTACTGTAATTTCAAATTGCATCCAAACTGAAACTTTACTCTCTGGGGGAAAGAGCTTTCATATATTACTATCATATTATATTTTATGAATGTGACGGAGGAAGTTCATTCCTAAGTTACTCTAAGTATTTTCTCACAGACTATTTATATGCAATTATTTTTTATGTTTAACTGTATCTGCTTGTGCTGTTATTGTATAATTGTTTTCAGTCATTTAAATAAAGATGAAATAAAATCAAATAGAAATATTGTGAGAAAAAAACTAAACAAACACAGAAATAAACATAATTCAAAGCTAAATTGAAATATTAAAAAAAAAAAACTAACAACATATATTTAAAAAACAAAAACAAAATTTAAACCAATCAAAATGAAAACAGAAAAATAAAAGCTAATTCAAAATATTAATAAACAGCATAAACATATAAATAATGCTAAAAATAACATTATTCTGCTTTGAGTAAGAAGTCAAACGTGTTTTAAATATCAAATACAGACTTTACGCTTCTTAATTAAATATTGGTTTTGTAAGTAATATATATATATATATATAGTAAACTGTGCTATCAGGTTAGCTTCTAGTAACAGCGGGTTGATTTAAACACACGATATTCATGTTGTGTTTAAACAAGATGCACCGAAATGAAATCATAAAATCTCACCTTTCAACTGCTTTTATCAAATTTAAGTATCTGAATATGAATTTAATCATTAAAAGGTCTCATTCAAACAGCAGGAGTGAGCACGGCGGACAGCAGGAGGAAGCAACGGACAGCGCTTCCGCTTTCTGCTTTACACAATAAAAGATCGACAGAAACGTTCGACCGAAAAAAACAATTCCTTATAAAATAGGTACCGTATATCCAGAACACATTTCACATTTAATTTAAAACAGTCGATTTACATTTCATTCATTTTGATTTTATTAATGCATAGCTGGTGTTTTTTTTCTTCTTTTTCTACTATTACCTATTTTACACAACACATAAAGCGTTTAATACTGTTTTAATGACTTTACATTACATTCTTTCAAATATATGTTGCACAAAACACAGTGTTTATCTTGATTGAATTAAAATGTGTTAGATTTGCAATGTATGCGTCTTCGCCACGGGACTTTTATTTTGGAATTAAAGCTGTCTTGAAGGCAACCCACCTGTGAGGAAGTCAATATTTACATGACAAACTACATTTCAGCCTGGTCAGTGAAACGTCTCTACGCGCTAGTTAAATGAGCGTAATTAAAGGTAAGTAATGGGGTAAACTTTATAATATGATCCGATTATGATTGTACAATCTAGTTCATGTGTCAAGGCATGAACTAAACTGACTGTTCATACTTTATGCAACTATGAGTTTAGAAAGGGTGTCATTAACATACTGACACTACTTTTATTATTGTATGCAGTACATTTTTCAGGGTTCACGAAGAACCCAAATAGAACTTGATGCATTCTACATAATACTACATATGCTAAAATGTGTAGTATACAGTACACACTAAATTGGATTGTATCCCATAATGCAAAGCACTCGATTTTTATGTAACATTTACAGTAATTACAATGAATAATTTCTAATTAATGCTTGGTCAAACAGCTAAAAGTTAAGCCATTTTTACACAAAATTAAAAATGTGTGTGAGGGGAAAAAAAAAACAATTATCACCAAGATATTAACTAAACATGATATTAGGTCATATAATATAATGTAGCTTATACTGCTTTTTTAAAACCCTAGGCACTATAAGATGGAATTCTACCTATTGTTTCACTTTTTTTATTTTATTTTTTTAATAAAATTAGCTGAACATTTCCATTTTTGGATGAGCTATTCTTTTAAGTAGTTAGCTAGTATCCCATTCTGAATATAGGCATTACATATTTGGCGTGGTTTAAACCTCACAGGTGGTGTCTTCACTCCTGGTGCATTATGGGTCAGTGGAGGCCTGTGTCTAACCTGAGAGTTCAGGTATCTCGACACCCTCCTGTAGTTGTGTTCTTCCTCAGTCTGCTAATCCTCTCCATAACTTTCGTCTGCATTGGACTTTACTCTCAGGATCACGACATCAGGAACCCTGACATAAGTGTAGTGAGTATGATGATCACTGCTATAATTGGATTTTGCAGTTATTTATAGACTCACTCATATATGCTTGTTTTCTAGGACTGGAACCGGGTTCTGGGGTCTGTCGCTGGTTTTAAGTTCTGCACACATCTGAACGACACCGATGCACCGCTGGAGGAAGACTCTCCCCGAATGGTGGAGCATTCAGATAGGACAAATATTTCCACGAGCAGTGCTCATGTTTCCTTACTGGTGCCTCTGGCATTTATAGGGGACGTCCCAGATAATACTGCCATTAGTGCCACAATGTTGGGCAGCCAGCTGGGCATGAAAGGTTTGTGTGTATGAGACTTATTTATTATTATGGTGTTTATTAATATTTTGAATTAGCCTTGGTTTTTATATTTTCAGGGTTTTTTTGCTCGTATTTTTATAATATTACTATTTAGGTTTAATTTATTTTTATTTTAGGTTTTGTTTATTTTAGTGCTTGAAGTTAATTGAAAAGACAGCATTTCTAATTTAGTTTAGTTTACGTTTTTCATCTAATGTTTCTATTTTATTTTATTTCTAAGTACTAAGTGATTTTAGTGCTTCAACGTAAGCTTATTTCAGTTAGTTGCTAAGGCAAGTTTTTTTTATTTAATATTTTTATTTATTTTATTTCAGCTTTATTTTGGCAAAAATGTTTTTAAAAGTATATGTTGTAATTTAAAAAAGTATTTTAATAAAATATATATCAGACTTTCAGAAATATGTTCTGGTCAAGCTCTCAATTTCAAGAGGGGAAATGAAAATGCATTGAACAACAGGAATGAAGTACTTTTGGCTGGCGTCCTGATACTGCTTTCTACTAATGCCAACATAACCTGTCACAGGGGCTGCAGCGAAAGCATCCATCAATATATCTCTGCTCCTGCACACTGACATTTCCAACGATCAAACTCCTGCTGGGACGCAGACCAGTCGACCCCTGACCTGTCTTAATTTCACTGCCCTGACCCATGTTCTCCCCCAAACGCTGTGAAAAGCTTATACATACATAACCCATTTTTGCGTGAAATGAACACCCTGCAAGCTGATCCACTGATATTTCAGATCACCTCCAGAATGCCCAGTCGCAGAGAACGAAGACAAGAGCGCCGCACCTGTCAGAGCTGTTGCTGTAGAATCATACAAGTACAAATTTTAGTGCTTCAACGTAAGCTTATTTCAGTTAGTTGCTAAGGCAAGTTTTTTTTATTTAATATTTTTATTTATTTTATTTCAGCTTTATTTTGGCAAAAATGTTTTTAAAAGTATATGTTGTAATTTAAAAAAGTATTTTAATAAAATATATATCAGACTTTCAGAAATATGTTCTGGTCAAGCTCTCAATTTCAAGAGGGGAAATGAAAATGCATTGAACAACAGGAATGAAGTACTTTTGGCTGGCGTCCTGATACTGCTTTCTACTAATGCCAACATAACCTGTCACAGGGGCTGCAGCGAAAGCATCCATCAATATATCTCTGCTCCTGCACACTGACATTTCCAACGATCAAACTCCTGCTGGGACGCAGACCAGTCGACCCCTGACCTGTCTTAATTTCACTGCCCTGACCCATGTTCTCCCCCAAACGCTGTGAAAAGCTTATACATACATAACCCATTTTTGCGTGAAATGAACACCCTGCAAGCTGATCCACTGATATTTCAGATCACCTCCAGAATGCCCAGTCGCAGAGAACGAAGACAAGAGCGCCGCACCTGTCAGAGCTGTTGCTGTAGAATCATACAAGCACAATTCTCCACACTGCTTCAGTCTGGAGTTCACACCAGATCCACACCTGACGGTCCCGCTCACGAAGGTAGGACAAGTTAGCTAAATAATTCATTAATGAAACTGAAGGGCAGGGGATGTGTAAAACCATGAATGATGGGGATTCAAATTCTACATATCTTTCTGTAGAGGTCAAGTCACATTTATATAGCAATTTAGCAATACACTCCTAAAAATAAAGGAGTTTTGTTGGAATTAATGGTTCCATAAGGAGATTTTAACATCCTTACAATCTTTTAAAAAAAGAACGGTTTCAAATGAGGGTTTTCACAGCGATGCTAAAGAAGAATAATTTTGGGTTCCTCAAAGAACCTTTCAGTGAAAGAACCATTTTTTCAAAGTGTGAAGAACATTTTAAAATGTTAAACCTTTTGTGGAATAGAAAGGTTCCACGGAGGTTCTTCATGGAGCCATGGATGCCAGAAAATAACCTTTTTTTAGGAGTTTAGAACCTTTTCATTGCTCAAAAGGTTTTTAAGATTATTCAAATGTTCTTCATACTAAGAAAAAAATGGTTAAGAACTGTTCACTGAATGGTTCTTTGGGGAACCAAAAATGATTCTTCTATGGCATCCCTCTTTGGAATCTTTATTTTAAAGAGTGTAAAGATTGCTTCAAAGCAGCTTCACATTTAATAAACATGAAAATAACTGTGAAATTCATCAGTTATGCATTTAATTTAATTACAGCTGGAAAGCAGCTCTTCAGATGACAGTAGTGTCATCATTTAGCTCAGTTAAAGGGTTAGTTCACCCAAAAATTTAAATTAGCCCATAATTACCCTCAAGTAGGGGTGTGCGTTATTGACAAAAAATTATATCTCGATATTTTCTGGGATTTTATCGATAACGATAATTAGACTATATTTTGCTGAGTGTGTTATTGTGCTGGTACCTTAAGGACTGCCGAAGACAGCTGACTCCTAATGTTTTTAATATTCTTCATATTCTGTGTGGTGGTCAGTTCATACTGATAGAAATTAATATTTTCCAATAAGTTTAAACTGATTTTTGCATTTTATGGGCATTTTTACCTTTATAAAGCCATTTTTTCTAAAAGTGTCCATTATCTTTTGAGTCAAATTCTTACATTTAATCAGTGAATTAGAATAATAAGACATTTGGGCTGTTACCAAGCAAATTAAATCAACACAGAAGCTGCATCTGAAGTGGCATTTAGATG
>NW_015546129.1:692957-712946 GCF_001515605.1 Sinocyclocheilus anshuiensis | reverse complement strand
TAATCACTTGAATCTAGCTTGCGCCAACAGTCCTACACGGAAGCAGCTCCGGGTGGATGACGTATGAGTTCAGCGTTGTGCATGCGCCGGTGAGTCTCGTGAAAACCAACATTTGTTAACAGGAGCAAAGGAAGCAAAGTTTCCTTACTTTAGCAAATGAAAAACCAGTCTCTTCTCGGCTTATATCGAAATCCTCCGACATTCTTCTTTACAAATCCTCGTTTTGTACTTCTAATTAGTGACCGTTGTTTTGTTTTGATCTCTCCACTGCGCTTCCGCGTGCGTCACTTCTGAGCAGCGCATGCACAACGCCGACCTCATACGTCATCCGCCCGGAGCTGCTTCTGTGTACAACAGTGAGCGCAAGCTACATTAAAGTGATTACTACGTTTTGAATATGGATATTTTTCTTACAAAAACGCATTGATTCGCTACAGGAGGCCTTTGTTCACACCCCGGAGCTGTGTGAGACACTTTTTTTTAATGGATGGGCACTTTTTATTTAACTTCTTTTGGACTGAAGCATCCAACACCCGCTGAGTGCCATGAAACAGCTTGAAAGATCAAAGACAATTTTTAATATAACTCCAACTGGATTCGTCTGAAAGAAGAAAGTCATATACACCTAGGATGGCTTCAGGGTGAGTGATTTATGGGCTAATTTTCATTTTTGGGTGAACTAACCCTTTAAGTTCAGTAACAGTGTCACTTGTGAACTTTCATTTAAGCAACATCTAGCTAACCTCTCCACTTCTGTATTGCTTGACTAGGATGAAAAAGCCTCGTGTAGGCATCACCTGTTGCTGGTCAGTGTTGTACTGTTGGTTATCTGTGTCCTCATGAGTCTCTGTGGAACTTTTCCTTCACGTTCACCACGTTCTTACCAGGGGAATGACCTTCAGAAGGTAGTACTATGGATTTAAACTGTAGCGCTTACCAATGTACTCTGATTTACCAAAGAGCTTTGATTTGCATTTTTTCTTGAGAATGCATGCAACTTTGTTGTGTGAATTAACATGTTGTGAGTTTTATTATACAGTTTGTTTTAAAAGCATTTAAACAATTGAAATAATTCATAGGAATTGCTGCTGAGCCGATGAGAAACATCTGCAGAACATCCACATTTGAGAGTGAATTGGCACCACGTGACATCAGAAAGAAATTAGCATTTGGGTATTCAACAGCAATTTTTCATTTTCAACATGTTGGTCTTGTACAACTAAGAAATGGCAGCCGGTTATTCAGGCTGCATGCAATTTCATTCAGAATAGATCTGATCTAAATGTGACTTTATTTCATGTTTGGTTGCAACACTATGCTATGACATGTGAGTGTTAACAATCCCAATATAACCTGAGATTGACGGTTATAATATAACTATACTCCAAGAGTAAGTTAGATGATTGAAAGCTTTGTCTTGATGTCACACGAATGAATATCTTTAATATTAATTATATTTAAATACATTCACTGTACATCATTTGTTAATTTTTCTAAAAACAAAATGTATTAAAATAGTCCATTGTGCCATTCTTGCAATGAGCAAAGTAAAGGTGTCCGGACATTATTCAGCAGTGGTGTATTCAGTGTTCTGGTCTTTTAATTCACAAACAAAAACTACACAGAAAACACACTTACCTTTTGACAACAATTCACAAAAAAAACTTTATCACAATGGCCAATCATCAAGCCAGGAATTGGTGGATAGACCTTTAAGTTAACACTGCTAATTCAGAGAAAGACAGCATAATAGTGAAAAATCATCTCGAATCATTTCACACTAATTTCTTGAGAATGCATGCAACTTTGTTGTGTGAATTAACATGTTGTGAGTTTTATTATACAGTTTGTTTTAAAAGCATTTAAACAATTGAAATAATTCATAGGAATTGCTGCTGAGCCGATGAGAAACATCTGCAGAACATCCACATTTGAGAGTGAATTGGCACCACGTGACATCAGAAAGAAATTAGCATTTGGGTATTCAACAGCAATTTTTCATTTTCAACATGTTGGTCTTGTACAACTAAGAAATGGCAGCCGGTTATTCAGGCTGCATGCAATTTCATTCAGAATAGATCTGATCTAAATGTGACTTTATTTCATGTTTGGTTGCAACACTATGCTATGACATGTGAGTGTTAACAATCCCAATATAACCTGAGATTGACGGTTATAATATAACTATACTCCAAGAGTAAGTTAGATGATTGAAAGCTTTGTCTTGATGTCACACGAATGAATATCTTTAATATTAATTATATTTAAATACATTCACTGTACATCATTTGTTAATTTTTCTAAAAACAAAATGTATTAAAATAGTCCATTGTGCCATTCTTGCAATGAGCAAAGTAAAGGTGTCCGGACATTATTCAGCAGTGGTGTATTCAGTGTTCTGGTCTTTTAATTCACAAACAAAAACTACACAGAAAACACACTTACCTTTTGACAACAATTCACAAAAAAAACTTTATCACAATGGCCAATCATCAAGCCAGGAATTGGTGGATAGACCTTTAAGTTAACACTGCTAATTCAAAGAAAGACAGCATAATAGTAAAATCATCTCGAATCATTTCACACTAATAATTTACCTAAATGTGAAATGTATTACATTGGCCTTGTGTGATGTTTGTTTACGTTAAATTCTAAGTCAATCATCATTTTTGATTAGGCCTATTAAATGTTAAACATTTGTTAAAAATTAAAAATCTGAAACTTAATTAGGTATCATACTGATATTACGAAATAAGACCCCCCCCCAACTCAGTTAGACACATATTCTTCAAACCCCGCCCCCTAGAGAAACATCAGCCAATCCGAACGTTTAAAAAGCAGCCAGCGTTTTCTTATTGACTAAAAAAAAATATTTTGGCCTCGAAATATTTTTTTCTTTGCGGCTCAGACAGTCTGGTCACACAAACAGGTGTGATTTCTCACCAAGTTCAGTAGTAGTATAAAAAAAAAAACTATTTGCAACACTTCGAAATCAATGAATGGTATCTGTTTGAAGAGATGCAACAGCTTTTATGTTCAGGCAGACATTTTGTGCCCTTCGTCCATTACATACAGTTTTCATCGTAAGCCTTCACCTTTTACCAGAAGTGTTTTGCTAAAAAGCTTACAGACTGTACAGCTTGAACCACAAACTATATAAATTAGTAAAATCAACTTATCTGACAAAACGTGACTTAATTCATAATACCTCGTGGTTTCATATTGGATAAAGGTGGTCGTAGCATTATTACCTTTTATATGATTTTAAAACCCAATAGCAGCAGGTCAGCTTATCGATTAGTCGTGTTGTGCTTTATTAGCACCCCGCGTTTTTCCACGCCACATTCCTTCATGGACCAGCAAACTTACTTCCTGCTTTACGTTAAACGACGGCGTCTTCAACCAATCATACGCGCGTAATGAAGCAGAGGGCGTTGCGATTGGCTGAGCGCGGCGAGGAGGGCGGGGCAAGCTGTGCTCGGCGCTTGTGCGTGTTGTTCGAGGGAAAGAGTTGCTGCTGGAGCGATTCGAGGCCTTGCATCTGCTTTCTATGAACGAAAAAGGAATAAACACGTTCTGTTTGGTAGTTTTCCTCATGCAACAGGCAGAAACCGTTGGATAAAATCAAACGGAGGCCGAGGAGTGGTTAAATGGTTTGCATTATTGAAATCACATTTATTGCTTGTGTTACTGTACAAAGGCTGTTGGATTTGTAAATGTAGACGGTTGGTTATGGACAGGCCGCAGTTATTTGACCAGTGCTCCTGTGCATGCTTCATTGCATGAGTCAGGAGATAAATCTGTCAGTCCAGATCTAATTTGAGCGTTTAGTGAATGAATGTGTTAGCAGATCATCAGTCTCTGCTGTTGCATGGATCTTAAGGGCCTTGCAGCATGGGTTGGCCTGGTGTGTGTTTGTCTGTGAATTTAGTCAGTTCAAGGACGGGCAGTAAGAGACACCCCATTTATGAGCTCAACTGTACGGTTCATCATTTAGCCCAGAAAAAGAAAATATGCATTGTCATTTTAAATGGCAAAAGTTTGTACATGTGCAAAAAAAAATGCATCATGCATGCCTACAATAAGAAAGGATATTTAAAAAATAATTGACAGTGACTAAAGGTTTATTATGACGAGATGGAAAAAAGCACACATAATGGCAAATGCTGTAGTTATATAAAATTTCTGTTTTTCAATTTGAGGCTACGATTGACAGTGACTAAAGGTTTATTATGACGAGATGGAAAAAAGCACACATAATGGAAAAAAGCACACATAATGGCAAATGCTGTAGTTATATAAAATTTCTATTTTTCAATTTGAGGCTACAGTACTTTACTGTTTTTGTGATATGTAGTATGCATCCTGGGCACAGTATGCAAGAACATTTGCCAAAGTGCAGTATACAGTATAACACACTGCGGGGAACCCCACAATGTATTGCAATTGAATCCTGTAGGAATGCATTGGAAGTAATTACGATTTTTATCTCTATTTGCACTTATTAATTTGACAGCCCCTAGTAAAGGGAACTTTTTACTCCAAATTGAATTAAAAATGTAAACTAACTATTAATTTCCAAAAAATGTTGCTGATCATCATAGCCACAGCGTAGCATAGCAAACGTTTGTATTGTTGCATATTTCCTACTGTTGTCACTTACTATTTATAAAAAATATAAATCCCTGTAAGTATTATGTTAATATTCCATTTTCCAATGAGTTGGTCAACAGGTGATATCCTACAGTTTTGCAGTAGATCCATGGATAGTGTGTACTGATGTGTTTGTTTCTTGTTTTCTAGGTTTTGAACGATCACACTTGATTCTCATCATATGGGAAGAATGTAGAAGCGAGTCGTGAATACAATCAGTTTTTTTTTAATAAATTAGTTTTATTTTGGAGACGATGGCCTACACAAATTACAGCTCATTAAACCGAGCTCAGCTCACCTTTGAATACCTGCACACAAACTCGTAAGTACCAACTTTAGTGTGTTTATATGCGCGTGAACATAAGTCATGACATTCTTGCGTTGTGCCATGGTTTTTCCATAATGGGGATTGGTAAAACCCTTCCTATAAGAGAAATGTCCTGAAACAGGCTACCATGCGGACTCTGGGAAGGATTCCTTTGGTATTTTTGAGATTGTGTGCTTGATTTTAAGCATTTAGATTATGCTGCTGTGTTCTCAAGCATGTGTACTTTCTACAGAGCAGCTTGCAGCAGCAATATGGCCAGAAGTCATTCATTGTCAATGAAATTGTCAATGAAAATGTTTTCAGCAAAATGATGCACAGACTATCAATGGCAGTGCAGACAATGTATATGTTTTTGTGAATTGAACACCAAAGAACAATTGGGGAGGATGATGTTTTGGTTATACATTCCTATGCATTCATATGAATTATTCTTGTATAACAACTCGACTTTGACACTTACGTCTGCGTTTATCGGCCATAAACTACAAAAGTAACACAGTGCGATGGAAAAGGTCATTTTTTGTTGTTGTTGACCAATTATTTTATTGCCAACAGGACAACCCACGAGTTTCTTTTTGGAGCTTTAGCCGAACTCGTGGACAACTCAAGGTACAAACACAGTTTATCCGTCAGTAATTATTAAGTATTACTGACACGCTAAATCATACTGTGGAATCATTAAAATGATTTGCACCACTGAAGTGAACATACGCTCCGTTTCTCGTCCACAGAGATGCAAATGCCACACGGATAGACATCTATACAGGTTGGATACAATAGTTTTAAGTTATAGAAATACATTTCAACACTAGCAAAAATATGTACTACAACAAAACGAATTGACCCCAATACATGTTCATATTCATTCGTTATGGCCAATCAGAGAAGAGACCGGATCTGAGAGGCGGGTTTATGCTGTGTTTCCTTGACGATGGCACTGGAATGGACCCCAGTGAGTAAAGCAAAGAAAACCGAACACGTCATACTACAAAACGCATGCATTTCCACTCAACAGCATCTCATACACAACACAGTTATGACAGTAGAAATGTTTTGAATAGGCGAAGCCACACATGTCATCCAGTTCGGCAAATCAAGCAAACGATTCCCAGAGTCCACTCACATTGGCCAGTATGGAAATGGATTAAAGTCGTAAGTATTATTACAATTCTCCCATAAAACCAATAAAACTGCCCGTATCTTGATATTCGGGAATTTTTATATATAAACATCCTGGTCTCTTTTAGGGGTTCCATGCGTATTGGGAAGGACTTCATCCTTTTGACCAAAAAAGATGACAAATTAACATGTTTGTTTTTGTCGCGAACATTTCATGAGGAAGAGGGTCTGGACGAGGTAAGATGTTGATTTCTGGCAATCACTCATTCTGAACGAAGAGCAGACCTCTGAGAGTTATTGGCCTGTTCTCGTAGGTGATTGTCCCGTTACCCAGTTGGGATGCGAAGACCCAGCAGCCTCTGACTCAAGACACGGAGAAGTACGCTACTGAGACTGAACTCATCTTTAAGTATTCACCTTTTAAGAATGAAGTGCAGCTATTCCGCCAGTTCAAGAAGATCGAAGGACCCAGTGGTTTGTTTTTACAGCACTTTATCAAAAATAGAATCTATGTGGTTAATCTGATGAGTGAATGAATGCCTTTTATAGTCATTATACACACGTACAATGAAATTAGAATAGCTTCCCTTCAACATAATTTACATGTATCACATAGTACACATACAACAAAACATTAAAGAGTTGAATTGCACTAAGACTTACATTCAACATAAGAAAATAAAGAGTTATATTGCACAATAAGAGTGTCTTGCATTCAGAGGCTGTTAAATCTTGAGTACTGTGTGTTTGTAGGTACGCTGGTTGTAGTTTATAACTTGAAGTTGATGGATAACCGAGAACCGGAGTTGGATGTGGAGACAGATCACCAGGACATTCTGATGGCTGGGATGCCGGTAGAGGGAGTGTGAGTTAACTCGCAAATTATCAGTTCTTCACCTTTCTGTAGATCCTAGCACCAACCGTAAGTAAGCACAATTAGGTGGTTTTCACACTGGGCTCACTCACACTCTTGATTCTATTGAACCCCGGTGCATTTGCTGTCATTGCAAACGTGCACAATGTATGATAGAAAACAGAACGTGGGTCAATATATTGTGTTTTTTTATTAATTTGGTGCAATTATGCGCAGCAGAGTAAACAACATATGGGTTTACTGTATGTGCGTCGCATGTAGACGGCTATTTTGAGGAGACCGTGGATTACCACGCATTGCCGCTCTGATTGCAGTCGCTACACGCGAATACACTGCAGGCTCACTCTCGCTCAAATCCAAAGTAAATCAGCAACACTATCATCACTTATATGTGTTTTATTGAAGAAAATACATTGTAATCGGCTAAAACGCATGCGCAGGTTACTTTACTTCCTGAACAAGTCCGCACCCGAGTCCGAGTTGCTTTCATATTCATGCGAACCGCGCCACAGTTCGACTGCAATCGAACTCCTTCAGGTAGTCTCGGGTTCGGTACCCGGGTGCGCACCAAAACGTGATAGTGTGAAAGTGCCCTTAAAGCAATAATTCACACCAAATGAAAATCTGCTGAAAATGTACACACTCTCAGGCCATCCAAGATGTAGATGAGTTTGTTTCTTCATCAGATTAGGAGAAATGTAGCATTGCATTACTTGCTCAGCAATGGATCCTCTGCAGTGAATGGGTGCCGTCAGAATGAGAGTCCAATGTAAGAAACTGTAGTCTGCCCCGACCCAGATTCCACTCCACAATAGATGTTTGAGTATACTCAGTTCCCAAAATGTCTAATTATTATGGCGAAGAAGAAAGTCAACAGTTATGTTGTTTCTACATCATTTGGGATGATCACATCCTGAGCAAATGGTGACCAACTGGGAATGGGTGTGGGACACCGAGAATTTGATTAACATACAGGTCACAGCTGTTACAACAGGAGCAACTTCATTTACATCAAGGGTAGTAAACTGTGTGTATAAAAGGTTTGAGCTTAGGATGTTTCAGGGTTCATTTTGACTCCGTTGAACCCAAAGTAATACATGTACTTTGTCACTGCTATGCTGTAATAAACATCTTCAATGTTCTCATAATTTTTTCTTACACCAAAATTGCTGATCACAATAAACATCATAATATTCCACAAGTAATCCACACCACTCCAGTCCATCAGTTAACATCTTGAGAAGGGAAAGGCTGCGTGTTTGTAAGCTGTTTGGACTCTGACGGCACCCATTCACTGCAGAGGATCCACTGGTGTACAAGCGATGTAATGCTGCATTTCTCTAAATCTGTTCAGATGAAAAAACACGTGCTTCTACATCACTACATGTTTAGCCCCGCCCACCGATTCACGAATGTAGTGTAAATAACAAGAGAGACGAACGCAGGTCTACACAGAAACCAAACGATAAAGATGCTGCAGTGCCAAGTTGTGGAAAAACATTGATTGCGTTGCCTTCCTTCTGATCCCAACATTAGGAAAGAGTTGATGAACTTTATTTTTAATGAAGTTCCAGACTGCATCAGTAAGAATTCGGGCCTCCAGGAGCAGAATTGTCATAAACCAACTGATGTTTCTCTTGAGCTGGCATAAGGCATGGGTTTTAAACATGTTAATGTAGTGTTGGATGTTTTTCGGTGATGCTGACACATACTTTTGTGTTGATAACAGGAAGCCAGAGAGGAGGTCGTTCCGTGCGTATGCTGCTGTCCTGTACATCGACCCCAGGATGAGGATCTTCATTCAGGGTCACAAAGTTAGAACCAAGAGATTGTCCTGTTGCTTATATAACCCTAGGTAAACATGAAAAAATAGCAGTTTCACAGTATATACACAGTCTCAAGGTGTTTTCACAACAAAATGATTTCTTTAAAAAAAAATTTGTTTACATGTTTTAAGTAGTTCTTGTAAACTTAAGTGTGAAAACTCTCAGAGGTGAATTTATATGAATTTATATATACACACGCACACACACACACATATATATATATATTTATACACACTCATCTGTGCATTATTTTCGACTTCTAGGATGTACAAATACACATCAACACGCTTTAAAACTCGTGCGGAGCAGGAGGTCAAGAAGGCAGATCACCTCTCGAAACTTGGTGAGTTTCACCTCAGTCCACATAAACATCTCAAAGTGGCCTTGAATCGGACATTAAGGGAAGTTGCTTTGTCATGCTTTGTGGCTTCTAAATGGCATTTCCTCTATCTGACCATATCTGCTTTTAACCTCTTCAAATACTGAACCACAAGTTTTGACAGAGGATGTAGCTGCTCAGTTTCACGCACACAGTGGGCATGTTTATAAATGCCTCTTAGCTCTTCCCTTGATAAAGACTGTAACAAAAGAAGAAATGTAAATGGTTTTAGACTGAATTCTTAGTGAGAGAATTATACCTTGTGCTGTAAAATGAAATCACTTATGTCCCTTTTTTCTTTGTCTTTTCTTGTGCATATGTTTGACTTCCTCTCTAGCTGAGGAGAAGGCACGAGAGGCGGAGAGTAAAGCTCGTGCCCTGGAGTTAAAGCTTGGTGATGACTTATCCAAAGAAGCCCGAGTAAGACCTCACAGCCACCCCAACACAAACTTCAGACCCATTCAGATCATAGATCAAGGATCTCAACTTTTCTGTGGAACACAAAAGCAAATGATTACAAGAACGTCCAATGAATAAGGACTGACCTGGGCTATCAACTTCATTTCCCAAAAGCATAGTTAGTCAACTATGGTCACGAGTTCCATCATTACCAGCATAGTTCAAGGATTTGGTGTTTCCCGAATACATAGTTCCAATCAACATTCGCAAACAGCATCGCAGTTGTGTGGTTGGAACTACAGCTAGTAGCACAGTTTATGTTAGTAAGGACTAAAATAGGTCATGCACTTAAGCAAAATAAGCAAACATGTAATATAATCTATATCTTTCTTTACATTCATATACATTTTTAATTCTATACCTTTTCGTTTAAGTGATTTCAAGTGCCATTTTTGAAGAGTGCGCATGTGTGTACATGCTCTGGGGATCCTCTGAGAAATATAAGGAAACCTGTGAAATAGGGCTGTCAAAATGGCTGAAAAACTAAATTCGAATTTTGTACTTAAATATTATCAAAATTTGAATTATATTCGAATTTAAAATGCATAATTTCAGTTAGGGTTAAGAAAAGCTTTTGGCTTCTCTTCTGAGGCCACAAGAGGGCGCATCGAGCAAAATATTACTAATGCACGTTTATTCAAAGCATAAGATAACATGACTATCTGTGAAAAAAGTGCATAATGTTTATAATAATGTTTATAAACCAATTATTAATTATATAATTAATTAATTAAAACAGCATCATGTATGTATGCATAGTTTAATACAAAGGGCCGAAAGCCAATCACTCAGAGTACATTTTTCATTTAAAAACATGAGTTGCAGTGGAATGAGGAAAAACCGCCCCCATAAAGTCTCGAGATATGTTTTTTCAAAGTTGAACTTGCATTAATTTTACATGGCTTTCTAAACATGTGGCTCTTTTGTGCGAGGTGCGAGATGCGAGTGCAACGGTGATAGATGTCCCTCTAGAAAATGCTCTAAATATGCGTTCTGTGTGAACGGCTTGGTTTCAGTTTTGACGTAAACAAGATCTCCGCATTGATGTTCTCTTTTCCCGCAATATTTGTAATTTTCAACGGCGCATCTAGTGGCTACAACTGGATAGGCTAACAAAAACATTAAAATGCAACGACACTTACATCGTCATCGCATCTTGTGCGCCACTGATAATGCTGCCTCCTTAACGCACACCTAAAATTCGAATGCAACATTTTTTGCATTCGAATGTGGATTTTTATTTTAAATTCAACGAATATTCGAAATTCTAATTTTTTTTTGACAGCCCTACAGTGAAATACTTGAGAACAAAAACAGTTCAAATGCCCTGTTCGTTATGTACAGCAGTAATCTCACATTAATTAGATCTCGAACTGAATTAGCAGAAGCTATCACTCCAACACCTGCTTGATGTCATTAACGACAGCTCTAACCAATGCGCTTTGAATGTCGCACATGCGGCAAAGTTCCTACATTTTCAGGAAACATTTGTGAAACATTCAGGAAATGCATCCCAGAACATTCTAACATCAGCATAGCAACATGCTTGCAACAAAAACATTCCGATTACCTTGGAAACAGCATAGCCTTGGCAACCACCCACATCACCTTTGCATTACGATGTTGAGTTTTGAACAGAACTACTCACATTTTCTTCTTGAGTTTTATTTTATCAATTAATTTATTAAATGTCAATTTAGAAGTGCTTGTTGGATGTGCAGGTTTTCATAAATGTGTTTTATTTTCTGTCGCTGATTTCAGGCCGCGCTGAGGAAGGCACAAGATTCGGCTGTGGCGTTACGTGCCGAAGCTACTAGAAAACAAGCCATCCATGCATCCAAACAAAAGTAATCCGCACCCACAAACACACTATGACTTCTTAAAGAATGCCTGGAGATGTTTTAAGCTTGTTTTTTAAAATTTGACTTTAGTCTACTGCATAAACACCTTCATATCCCTGAGAACACACACTTGTTAACTATTGCCAAGTTTATTTGTATAGCATTTTGACAAAACACATTGTTTCCAGCAGCATTTTGTCTGTTCTTCCCATTTCAGAGCTTTGAAAGAGCCCAAGGAGCTGAACTTTATCTTTGGCGTGAACATCGAGAGACGAGACCAGGACGGAATGTTCGTCTACAACTGCAGCCGTCTAATTAAGATGTACGAGAAGACGGGACCACAGCTGGAGGGAGGAATGTGAGCGGGGAAAACTGCATTTTGCAAGCTGATGTGCAACAATAGCATTACCAGTATGGATGACCACTGTCTGTGTGTCTACCAGGGCCTGTGGGGGTGTTGTAGGAGTCGTGGATGTTCCCTATCTAGTGCTCGAACCAACGCACAACAAGCAGGATTTTGCAGACGCTAAAGAATACAGACACTTACTGAGAGCCATGGGAGAATATCTCGCCCAGTACTGGAAGGACATCGGTATAGGTCAGTCCGTGTGGCTTCTTTATGTTAGTAATATGCGCAGACATACTGTATATGAAATATTATTTATTTATTTAAATTATGATTGATTCAGTTTAAGATGTTATAAAAGTTGAATAGGTAAAATGAATTTAACTTGAATTAAATGTTTCCCTCAACAGCTCAGAAGGGTATAGTGAAATTCTGGGATGAATTTGGTTATTTGTCGGCCAACTGGAACTCCGCTCCATCAAATGAACTTCGGTTTCGCAGACGGAGGACCATGGAGATCCCGGTCACCATCCAGTGTGGTACGAACATAAACTTACACTCAGTGCTTCAAATAGTTCCTTTAACATCCCAAAATATTTATATGCATAAATATGCCAAAAACATAATTTGGTAGTACTCAAGATTACTGATTTGATCCTAATTCCTCATCCGTAGTATTAAGCTTTTGTGCGAAAGATATGAATAATGTTGCTTCAAATACTGACACTTGTTAAGGACTGGTGTATTTGTACTAATTTTTATATGCGAAGCGATCAGACATTACTGTTCTTGCCTGATAGATATTAAAAAGAGTAAAAATTGCTAGGCTTACATTGAAGGAGTGTCTTGAGCCTTATCTAGGGACTAGAGTTATGTGGGTGAGTTCTTTTGACTTGGACCAGCAAAGAACCGCCCGAAACACCCTAGCAACCACATAGCAATACTATTAAAAAAAAAAAAAAAAAGCTGAACACCCTAGCATCCGCATAGAAACAGCCAGAACACCCTAGCAATCACATAGCAGCGTCTTAAAGGGGTCATATAGTAACCTCATAGCAACGCCCCAAGAAACAACCAGAACACCCTAGTAACCTCATAGCAACGCCCCAAGAAACAACCAGAACACCCTAGTAACAGCATAGCAACGCCCCAAGAAACAACCAGAACACCCTAGTAACAGCATAGCAACGCCCCAAGAAACAACCAGAACACCCTAGCAACCACTTAGAAATTCCCTAAGAAACAACCAGAAGACCCTAGTAACAGCATAGCAACGTCTTAAGAAACAACCAGAACACCCTAGTAACAGCATAGCAACGTCTTAAGAAACAACCAGAACACCCTAGTAACAGCATAGCAACGCCCCAAGAAACAACCAGAACACCCTAGTAACCGCATAGCAACGCCCCAAGAAACAACCAGAACACCCTAGTAACAGCATAGCAACGCCCCAAGAAACAACCAGAACACCCTAGTAACCGCATAGCAACGCCCTAAGAACACACAAGCCACCCTGACATCGTGGCAGCAGGCAAACACCACTCACATTTTCTTCACGAGATGTACAAATATAATTTCTTAATGTTTTCAATCTTCCTTCCTGTAGATAAGTGTTTGAAGTGGCGGACGCTGCCATTTCAGATGGATGCCGTGGACAAACGCTACCCAGACAGCTGGGTGTGTCTCATGAACCCAGACGGAACCCAGGACAGGTTGGGAAATTAGATGCCAGAAGCAGTCTAACAGTTCAAGTTTTTATTTTTATTTTTTAGACTTATTCCTTTGTTTGTTATTGATCTGTTCTGGTAGGTGTGATGCGGCTGAGCAGAAGCAGAATTTGCCCATTGGCGTTTTGAAAAAGGACATCAAGTCATCAGACGACAAACAGAAAGATCTGTCTGAGAAAATCCGTCAGCAGCAAGAAAAACTGGAGACCATGCAGGTCTGTCCATCATCTCAGCTCTCTTCTGAGCCTTTCTGTGTGCATTTTGTGTAAATGAATGTTTCGTTTCTCCTCATTCAGAAAAGCACAACAATAAAATCAGCAGCAGATATAAAACGGCTCCCTCTAGATGTCAGTACAAAACCTGCAGAAGAGCGCAGGCCTCAGGTACAGTGTCTGCATCTGGATGCATGTGGATGAATCTCACAAAAAATAACTAGGTTATATTTTTTCCTCAAAATCAAGAGGAAAAATCTGAATTATTTGTATCGCATTTTAAAGGGATAGTTGAATGAAAATTCTGTAATTTACTCACCCTCATGTCGTTCCAAACTTATAAGACTTTGTTTAATTTTTAAACAAATTAAGCACATTTTCTGGCCAAATTCTCAATGCCATAATGCATCTGGACTTTTACATTTTTCATAATACTGATTTCTTTTTAAACCATGACGTATAAATACTTAATTTATATAATACATATTTTGTTTACATTACAGTATGATAATTAGAGGGGACAATATGCTTAACTTTAATGAAGATGATGGTCCTAAAAGTAGGCTTATTTTTCTTAATGCAAAATATATTTTCTCAGATTTCGGTTATTATTATTTTATTTTTTTTTGTATCTTTTTGAAGAAGGTAAATGTGACCTAGACATGTTTTTGACAGGTTTCATGCAATGCGTTGTTTTATTTTATTATAATAAATCAATAATAAAATAAATGAACATAAATATTTTTAACCTAATTATCCTCCCTAATAGCCGACCCGTTCATCTCAGCGAGCAGCGCCCCGCCCACGATCCCCACCTCTCCCCGCAGTGGTCAGAAAAGCTGTCAGTCAGCCACAGATAGCAAAAACTCCTCCCCCTAAAGCAATGCCTCCTTCACGACCAACCCGGACCCCACCAGCTCCTCCCCCTCCGTCCAAAGCAAAATCATCACCAGCTCCTGCAACGAAGGCAACAAAACCCGCTGCCAAACCTGTAGCCCCGCCCCCACCGCCGCCCACAAAGACACCAGCTCGCAGAAGCGCCACGCAGAGCCGCGCTACTCCAGTAAGTAGTCTTATATACTCAAATATATGTGACCCTGGAGCACAAAAGCAGTCTTAAGTTGCTGGGGTATATTTGTAGCAATAGCCAAAAATACATTGTATGGGTTCAAATTATAGTTTTTTTTTTATGCCAAAAATCATTAGGATATTAAGTAAAGATCATGTTACATGAAGATATTTTGTAAATTTCCTACTGTAAATATATCGAAACTTACTTTTTGTTTAGTAATATGCATTGCTAAGAACTTCATTTGGACAACTTTAAAGATGATTTTCTCAATGTTTAGATTTTTTTGCACCCTCAGATTCCAGATTTTCAAATAGTTGTATCTCAGCCAAATATTGTCCTATCATAACAAACCATACATCAATGGAAAGCTTATTTATTCAGCTTATGACTGGTTTTGTGGTCCAGGGTCACATATGGTGCTTTCACGCTGATCGTGTTTGTGCACACAAAATATCACAACAAACTGATATGTGGTTTTTCTGTTAGCCGCCATCCGGCAAGACTTCTAGCAAGCAAACTCCAACCAACAAGAAAGGAAACATAAAGAAAGGTAGAGTCCAGGACGAGGAGGATGCAGAGGAAGTAGAAAGTGAAGAGGAGGAAGAGGAAGAAGAGGAGGAGGAGGAGGAGGAGGAGGAGGAAGAAGACAGTGCATCAGACGAGGATGAACCTCAACCCAAAAAATCAAAGATGGCAGCATCTGTTCAGGCTCGAGGGAAAGCTGCAGTGGAAAAAAAAACACCAGCAGCGGCAGCAGCTGTCAAACAGACCAACGCCGAGGTAACATTCACACCTCGTTACCAGAGTGAAACTGTGATTAATACACACTTAAAGGAAGTTCAGCCAAAAATGACCTGAAATTGTATTGTATGAGTTTGTTTCTTCATCAGAACAGATTTGGAGAAATGTAGCATTGCATCACTTGCTCAGCAATGGATGCTCTGCAGTGAATGGGTGCCGTCAGAATGAGAGTCCAAACAGCTGATAAAAACATCACAATAATCCACAAGTAATCCACACCACTCCAGTCCATCAGTTAACATCTTGAGAAGCGAAAAGCTGCGTGTTTGTAAGAAACAAATCCATCATTAAGGTGTTTGATTGATGTTCTTCAAACCGTTGCTTCCGGCTTAGGTCCATAATCCATCATTTTCCTTTCTCCAGTGAAAATGTCACTTTGTCTAAATCAGGAGAAACATTTGCACAGATCAAGCACTGTTTAGAAGCAAAAACAGTCTAAAATGGTTCTTATCAAATATGTTTGTGCATTTAATGTGAGAGGACAACAGGGGAAGGACTTTTTCACTGAAGGAAGTGGTTGGGCCAGAATGGTTTAAAGTGAAAACACCTTAATGATGGATTTGTTTCTTACAAACACACAGCTTTTCTCTTCACAAGGCATTAATTGATGGACTGGAGTGGTGTGGATTACTTGTGGATTATTGTGATGTTTTTATCAACCGTTTGGACTCTCATTCTGACGGCACCCATTCACTGCAGAGCATCCATTGCTGAGCAAGTGATGCAATGCTACATTTCTCCAAATCTGATCCCATTAACAATAAAACTCATCTATATCTTGTATGGCCTGAGGGTGAGTGCATATTCAGCAAATGTTTATTTTTGGGTGAATTATTCCCCTAAAGCAGTTTTAATTGATTTGAATTTCTCTGTCAGGTTATCACAAATAGCACTAATGAAGATCTGAAGAAAGATGCAACAAAAAATGCACAGAAAGGTAAAATATGTATATTGTTTCACATTATAAAGGGATGTGTCCAATCGTGGCGTATAATTTATAGATCTAACAAACTGTGTTGTAGATAAAGGAATTCAGGTGGAGGCGAAGGTGAACGGCGAGTGGTTCACTGGACGCGTAACCGCAGTAGAGACAGGAAAGGAGAGCGTACGCTGGAAGGTCAAGTTCGACTATGTTCCCATGAACACCCCAAGAGACCGCTGGTACATGCACAAACACACACACATAAACAGATCTGTCGCTACTGCTGTTTCATTGCGACTTTAAAATGTTTTGTAATTTGTGTTTGTTTTCAGGGTGTTTAAGGGCAGCGATGACGTCCGTCTTATGCGTCCCGCCTCTCCAGAGTCCCGAAGTCCAGACACCAATCAGGGTCCAGCACGGTCTGTAACTCCGCCCACCGCTGCGGAGCCTGACACGACTCAGAGCGGGCCGAGCAGAGAGACCACAGAAGGCCTTGTGACCATGATGAGGTGTGTTTGTGGTCTCTTCTGCTGATAATAATATGTGCATTTTGTGTGTATTTTAACCTTCCGTTCATGTTTGTTTGGCACAGGACGCTGATACGGTATTTCTTCCCTCCGGATTTCCGAATCCCTAAAGATTCTGTGAACACTATGAGTGCTGAGGACCTTGTGGCCTTTCCCATCGTGAGTACAGACCATCGTTGCTGCTACACGGAATCCTTCAGAGATATTTATATCAAACCTAAATTGTTTGGGTGCTTGCACGTATTAATTGAGTGTCT
Organism: Sinocyclocheilus anshuiensis; assembly: GCF_001515605.1. NCBI lineage: Eukaryota > Metazoa > Chordata > Actinopteri > Cypriniformes > Cyprinidae > Sinocyclocheilus > Sinocyclocheilus anshuiensis. The sequence goes on along the minus strand of NW_015546129.1, from coordinate 695,603 downwards.
CATGAATTGCAGAAAGAGTATTTCCAGCAGTATGAGGCCGGCCTGCAGAGTTTGTGTAACTCCTACCAAACTCGGGCGGAGTCGCGGGCACGAGCCGTGGAGGAGAAGAGCAGCGGGGCAGAAGCCAAACTCCGGGAATCTGAGGAGAAACTCCGCAAACTCAGAACCAACATCGTCGCTCTTCTGCAGAAAGTCCAGGAGGTCTGAAACACACACACACTCACTTTACTGCATTTACACGCATAACAACACCCCTGTATGAATCAGTTTTGCTATTTGTTTTGATTTTGTGTCAAGGAGAATTAATGAGTTTAAATTAGTGCTGTCAAATGATTAATCCCAATTAATCGCATCCAAGATTTTGTTTACATATGTACTGTGTATATTTATGATGTACATATAAATACACGCACATGCATGTATATATTTATGAAAAATTATTTATATATATAAAATATTAATATTTATATATAATATAAATTATATTTGAATGTAAATATTTTTTTAATATATACATGTATGTTTGTGTATTTATATATACATAATAAATATACACAGTACACATATATTTTGTGAACAAAAACTTTTGTTTTGGATGCGGTTAATCACGCATTTTTTAAAAATTGTAATTGTTTGACAGCACTACTTTAAATTACTGTTTAGAATTATCAACGGAAAAATAATGTTTTTCTTTTTCCTTTTTTTTGGAAATTTCACATGGATTCCTTTGTTCATGTTTATTTTGTTCCACAGGACATTGAGATCAGCAATGACGATGAGCTGGATGCCTACATTGAGGATTTGGTCACAAAGGGAGAGTGAAATACTGCATCTCCTCTGTTTTACCTTCATTTTCACTCTCTACATGTGTTTCATGCATTCTAAGCGTTCTGACGGTCGACTGGCGATTGCTGGTCGGATGCCACATCTCCATCCCTGTACTGTAACAATGCAGCAAGAGCTTCATTGCCAACTTCAACGCAATTTTTGGTTCAAAACACCACTCAGGCCATCGACTCAGCCTTGGAGCAGATTGAACTTGTGGGCCGCAGGTGATGAGAGATTCAAACAGTTTCATAGAACCTGCAGTTTGAAATCTTTGTTTGGTTTTACTCTACATGAAGGTTTTGAGTTCATGTTGGCTGTGTTTTAAGGTCTCAGTGTTGTAAAGTGTCATTGTCAACCCGATTTCATGGAAGAGTCCGCAGCTGTTCTCACAGCTCGCATTGATTCCTTTCCAATCAGTTTGACATTTTGAGTTTGAAAATGGGCTTTAACTTGCTGCTATGTTATCCGAATTCTCAAGTTTCGAGTTACTTCCCGTTTCATTTTCCATGTACTTGGATGTGATATTCAGTTTGTTTTTTGTTTTTTTTAATAAACACTGATCTGATGCTGTTAACCTCTTCAGTTACAGTATTTAGTCTTCATCTTTATATCTGAAAATATTTTTTAAAAAGTTTTATTAAAACAGTCCAATAAAGTTTAGGATGTACATGTGGTCTTATGATTCTGTTTGTCTGGGGGGGGGACTTCCAATTATGGTCTTGACTTGTACATTCATTTTTTTTTTATTCAATTGATGAATGCATTCAACAATTCACTGAAATGAAAAAAATTGGCTGTATTAAATATACAGACTTGACTTTAAGTTGTAAATGTATTTTGCATAGCTGCTGGTACAGTGTAAATATATTTAATTGGAATGTTGAAATTGAATGTAATGACATCTATTTGATATATACCATATCTTTATAAAAGGTATGGAGAAAAGTTGTCCTTTTACATTTGTAAACATTCACAGAGGTCAATTATTCACCGAAATCCATCGTTCTTAATTTGAAAAAATTATTTATAAATGATAGACCCCATTATTTATTTTTTTTGAAGGGTTTGTTGTTCCCGGAAAATTTAATTCAATGAGGTATCATACCTTGTAGGAAATTCCTATTCATATATTTTTGGCTTGGCCTGAGCAGCGTGCACAGGGACAGTTGACAGAAATGGCTCGAATTTATGAAGTAACAGGCAGGTTTCCTTCACGAAATAACCTATAAAATGTTCAAATAATATGAGCGGGGTGCCGCTAAGGGGGGAGGAGTTAGGACGATTCTAAGGGCCCACGCACTTTTGGGGCCCCCAGAGATCTGATTTATTAGTAGTATTATTAACAGTAGTAGTAGTAATGTAATAGAAATTATAAATATATCTACCAAAGTGTTACAAATAAAACAAAATTACGGCTTATTTCTGCATTTCCAGCAAAATGATCTCCCCCCATTCACTGCATGGTTTCGTCCCGTCCTACATAGCCTAGAGTCACTGAGTGAGATCAGATGGTAAACTGTCAAATTAGAGATGTCTTCGAGTTGGAGGGGGGCAAACCGAGCCGGACGATTTGGTCAGTCGCACTTGTAAACACATTTTAGTTTTGCTATAGAAAATCTACAAATTCACACTCTGATTACATGGAGCAGCAGCAGATACACTGCACGCGAATTACGGCTGCGCTTCTATTTCGCCACACTAAACTTAGCAATAAACACATTGAAAACATAATAATACACAATAAACATGTCTGTCAAAACGATCTCAAAGGAGGCTTTTATTAAGCAAATCAAGGAGTGAATTACTCATCCACTGTTT
>NW_015546129.1:691561-692709 GCF_001515605.1 Sinocyclocheilus anshuiensis | reverse complement strand
ATTTGGTCAGTCGCACTTTTAAACACATTTTAGTTTTGCTATAGAAAATCTACAAATTCACACTCTGATTACATGGAGCAGCAGCAGATACACTGCACGCGAATTACGGCTGCGCTTCTATTTCGCCACACTAAACTTAGCAATAAACACATTGAAAACATAATAATACACAATAAACATTTCTGTCAAAATGATCTTAAGCAAATCAAGGAGTGAATTACTCATCCACTGTTTAAAAAAAAACTTTAGCTGGGTTTCCACAGGCAGGGTCACAATTATCTACAGTGTATGAAGCTAAAGGTTTTTGGGTTAAGGTTCATAATGTAGAACATTTTTAACATTGTATGCTGTATGTGCATAAGTAGCTAGCAAGCAAGGAATACAGCTGCTAAGCTAATAGTCACATTTAGCTGAGTAAGATCATGATTGAGAAATGTTGGATACTGCTGGAAATGCTGGTGTTATGGGGTATCCTAATTATTCTTTTAGGATTGTTTTGTTTGCCCCAGTTAAGCATTTCTATTAATATAACTGATTAAGTAGTCAAACTCATTCCATATCAGCAGAATAGTGTGCTACAGAAAGTCTATGTCCATTGAACAGGTTCTGAATGAATTATGTTATACCTAATGGTCAAAAGTAATAGGTCAATATTATTAAACTGCAAACAAAGATTTTGAATAGCTAGGCTGACTTGCACAATATTGCCAAAAGTATTGGGACACCCCCTTCTAATGAACAGGCTTGACTACTTTAGTAATTTCCATGAGTACAAATCTTAATGTTTAAGCAAGCATAAAATGATATTCTAGGGAATTGTGTGCTTCTAATTTTATACCAATAGTTTGGACAGGACCCTTTTCTATTCTAACACGACAATGCTTCTGTGTATAAGACAAGGTTAAAAAAAAATAAATAAATTGATTCAGTCAGTGTGGAAGAACTTGACTGGTCTGCATAAAGCCAAGTCCTAATCCCATTTGAACACCTCTGGTGTGACTTTAAATTCAGACTTTGAGCCAAAAACTCATCACAAAACACCAGTGACTTGTACATACATATGGACAAAAGTATTAGGACAACCCCTTCTTTAGAACAGAAAAAGGCACTTCCAAAACTGTGGCAACAAAGATGGAAACATAATTCAT
>NW_015546129.1:654544-690590 GCF_001515605.1 Sinocyclocheilus anshuiensis | reverse complement strand
ATAACTGATTAAGTAGTCAAACTCATTCCATATCAGCAGAATAGTGTGCTACAGAAAGTCTATGTCCATTGAACAGGTTCTGAATGAATTATGTTATACCTAATGGTCAAAAGTAATAGGTCAATATTATTAAACTGCAAACAAAGATTTTGAATAGCTAGGCTGACTTGCACAATATTGCCAAAAGTATTGGGACACCCCCTTCTAATGAACAGGCTTGACTACTTTAGTAATTTCCATGAGTACAAATCTTAATGTTTAAGCAAGCATAAAATGATATTCTAGGGAATTGTGTGCTTCTAATTTTATACCAATAGTTTGGACAGGACCCTTTTCTATTCTAACACGACAATGCTTCTGTGTATAAGACAAGGTTAAAAAAAAATAAATAAATTGATTCAGTCAGTGTGGAAGAACTTGACTAATCTGCAGAAAGCAAAGTCCTAATCCCAGCTGAACACCTCTGGTGTGACTTTAAATGCAGACCTTGAGCCAAAAACTCATCACCAAACACCAATGACTTGTACATATGTGTACAATCATTTTAGACACTTCCAAAACTGGAAATACCATTTTTAAATATATGAATTATGTTTCCATCTTTGTTGCCACAGTTTTGGAAGTGCCTTTTTCTGTTCTAAAGAAGGGGGTGTCCCAATACTTTTGTCTATATGTATGTACAAGTCACAGGTGTTTGGTGATGAGTCCCAATACTTTGGGCAATATAGTGTATGTTTGGTGCGGTAGGGGGCCCAACCTCATATTCTTTCATAGGGCCCAAAATTGCTAGCGGCGCCCCTGAATATGAGTAACAATTAAACATTACGGAAGAGGTTACCCACAGCTTAATTAGAAGGGAAAATATTAGAAAGGATCCTTGTGACATTTTGGGCGAATTATTTATTAAATGAATCATAAAAAATTGTGGTTGATAAAATGTTATTAACAATAAAATTAACAATTAATTGTTAAAATGCATTGTTTTCCTTTCATATTCCTTTTATATGTGAAGTTACCCTTTATTTTGTAGCTAATTTGCTGGGAGTGGTGGGTTTGGTTAAAAGCAACTAATGTATTATTTAGCAAAAATCCTGACTTTTGTTGTTGGTTTCTGCACACAGCTGTGTGTTCATGAGACTGTTAGCTCAGCAGTTCTCATGCCGGCTCGCCCAGAAAAAGCATACAAGTTGTGAGAAATCAAGAATAATGAAAACGAGACACGAAACACAGTCCATGTGCTCTCTTCTCTGAGGTGAAAATTGTGTTCGTCGCAACAAGAAGTTCTGACTGTCATACCGACCGGATTTCCGGTCTGGAGATCAACTCAGTGAAGATACTTTTTCTCGTGTTTTTATCAGTCTCGATTTATCGCAAATTGTGTGCTTTTCATTCGGATTGAACTGCTGCGCTAATATGTGAACATTCAGAAACCACCAGATAGAACACGTAGGCCTACGTCTGCAAGATGTCTGTTAAAGATCGCTTCATCTGGAAAGCATCTGCTATATGTCAGTTTTACATACATTCTAACATCTTAAAGACATTTTCTTAACGTCTATTTAACATCTGATAGGAAACGTCCTATAGATGTATATGCAGATGAGCAAACACTAAAAATACGTCTTGCAGATGTAAATGCAGACGTCAAATAGTCGTCTCGTGATGTACGTGTGCTATCAGGGCAACGGCCAAGGTCAGGATTTTCGTTAATACATTACATTTCGGTTTTCGGTTCATATAGAGATTGTACGTGTGTATGACCAACCATATAAAATAGGGTGAGCGTGATTTGACCAAGTACAGCATGTTCCTGAATCAACATCCTTGTCAGAATTGAGAGATAACTTTTCAGGAAATATCAGTTTTAGGCTTACAGTCAGGGTTAGGTGCTTCTACACCCTTGTTAATCAGCTATCATTTCCCTCTGATTTTAGGAATGAATTATGGGTAAGGTTAGGTTTAGGGGTAGGGATTGGGTTAAGTCTGTATTTTTGGACAGTAATGTTGATCCAGGATCAATAAAATATGTTGATATCTTACTTGAGCAAAATCACGGCGACCATAAAATAGGTCATTAAAAAATGGACCTGTAGACTTCAATCTGACATTCTTCAAAAATCCTGATAAGAATCTTGTCATATAACTGAAGAGAACATTTATTGTGAAAAGACGTGAAATTTGGCATTTTATTTTTAGCTGCTCTGTTGTAATGGCTTGGATCATGTCAGCATTTCAGCAGATAGTTGGAGAGTCCTCGATGCTCATGTTTCTCTGATGCTCTGTGATGCTTTGGATTCTCTCTCCTCCCTTTCTGGGTTTCATATGACCATAGTCAACCCTGTTTTAAAAGACAGACACAAAGACATTAGGTACGGTATGCAAAACTCAGGTTATTAAATTATTAATAATAAAAGAATTGTTTAACAGATTGGTTAATGTGTTAAAATGTGTGATGTTAGGATTGTCATACAGTGGAGTTAAAAATTCTGAGACTAATTATAAAAAATGGGGGCATTTTTATGAGCAGATTTTTACCCTCTTTGAATGTACATTAACTTCTTATCTAATTATTACATATAATGTTTGTTAACTTTTAAGGAAATGTATCAACCATTTTAGATTGTAATATAGTACTACACTGACAAAAGTAGTACATAACAGGTGTCTGTATGCATTTGAACATTTGATTATATTCAATGACACAGTTACGTAGAACACCTAAGGGACGTGGTGAGGGTAAAAACAAAATTAGATGGGAGGAAAATTTATATTGCAATGCTTTTGTGTTCGTTTGGTTTGCCCTGAGAAACTTGGCGTTCGCTCGCAAAACTTTTGTTGTGGGGAAAAAACTATAACCAATTGCCCATGAGGGCGCAACGTTTCTTAGAGAAAAATAATAGGCTACTTTTTTCCCTCCCGTCTCATATTTCCCATTACCATGTCCCCTGCGTACAATTAGACCCAGAAATAAACCTTGTCTTTCTTCTCTTGAATACTTTACTCCACACGGAGTTCCAGACCGCCGCGCGTAATGCTGGACTGCCCCAGATGTACAGCGCGGGCGTGCTGAGCGCGTTAAATCGCGCCATGATCGCGAAAAGATTCGTGGCTTCATTTTTGAACCTCAGTCCGTTCTTAGTGACATATTTCACCGAGATGTTCACAAAAGACGGAGCCCACAAGATGAGAAAACAAATGACCACAAAAACGATAATGCGTAGCGATTCTTTCTTGCTGTCCTTGTCGCTGCCGGGCGCTTCTCGGCCGAGCTGATACCTCGTGATCATGTACAGTTTGATGGTCATTAAAACTTTGACGGCCACGATCACCTGCAGGACTATGACCCCAAAAGCGTTCATTTGAGCGGCGAATGCAACTGGCACGACGCTTTGAACAGTTAGAATTGAATATGTGTAAATCCAACAGAGCGCACAGACGCCAATCACAACCCCGCGCGTGATGTACCGCTTGTAGAAGAAGGGGTGACACACTGCCAGGTATCTATCAAACTGTGCAAACACAAATGTCAACACGTTCACTCCTAGAAATGATGGTAAAATGTAATAAGTGCCGTTCCGGGACGGATAGCCCTCCTGGACGTCAAACAGGCCGAGGTAGAAATCAGAGCAGCCGGTTAAAGTGTCACTGATGCTGGTGTTTAACATGAAGATGAAGCAGTTTTGGGAGCGCAGGGCTCTGGTGCTCATGATTCCGATGACTACTGACCCTGCCAGCAGAGCCGAACCTGTGGCAAACAGGATATGAAAAAGAAATATCAAATAATCTTCAGGACGCGAAAAGTCAACGGAGAGTGGAACGGTTAGGTTAAAGGTGAGCATTGTAATGTGCCTTCAGTAGATAGAGGACACTGGTGCTGGTTAAAGGGTGTTTAAGTAGATACGGCTCAGTCCCATAAGAATGAAATTTGACATTGATGAATTGCTCAGATAATGTCAAATGGGAATAGTTTGCACTGGAGATTTTTATTTGCTTGCTGCAGAGACTCTCGTGCTGTTTTTGATGTAAGAGCTTTTGGGCCTACACTGTAGGCCTACATCTTTTTTTGCAACGCGAAATACTGCCATGATAGCACACGTACATCACGGAGATGTCTATTTGACGTCTGCATTTACATCTGCAAGACGTATTTTTTAGAGTTTGCTCACCTGTGATACGTCTATAGGACGTTTCATATCAGATGTCAAATAGACGTTTAGATGTCTTTAAGATGTTTATGATGTAAAACTGACATCTTAAAGACATCTATCAGATGTTTGTACACAGCAGATGCTTTCCAGATGAAGCAATCTTTAACAGACATCTTGCAGACGTACGTGTGCTATCTGGGGCTATATGTAAATAAATGGAAGAGAGTGCAGTAAATAAAACAATTTGCACTACAAATCATTGTTTATAATTATGACAAATCATTAAAATAATATAACAAGAAATGTCAGTGTGCAGCTTAACAAGCTATTTTTACAGCTAAAAGTAACTGGAAGCGATTACACCGGAAGTCTCGCACATTCAAGTTACAACCCTGATAACACATGTACATCACAGAGACGTCTGTTTGATGTCGGCATTTACATCTGCAAGACATATTATTTGTGTTTGCTCATCTGCAAAACGTCTATAGGACGTTTCCTATCAGATGTCAAATAGACGTTTAGAAGATGTCTTTAAGATGTTTATGATGTAAAACTGACATCTTAAAGACGCCTATCAGATGTTTGTACACAGCAGATGCTTTCCAGATGAAGGGATCTTTAACAGACGTACGTGTGCGATCAGGGAATCTTGGTTATGTATGTGCGCCCATTATGCAAAGATAATGGAAAAAAGGCCTGAAAACAGTTTCCAGGAACCTGCCACGTGAGTCCTCCTCCTCATTTTAAAAACGCCCCGCACGCGTCTCAGTTCACTCGCGCGCTCTCACCATCAGCTTTCATTCATACAGTATTATCATCAATGGTTGTGCTCTCTCTCGTGTGCATTCACTGATACTCTCGTCACTCATGAATATTTCTCAGAGTAGTGCGGGTCTCGGCACCGTGCTGCCTCTCACTAGTTTCGAGAATATACTTTTGTTTCTCTTCAATATAATTCTCGCCACAGCCATCATTTTTATCAACGTGTCCGTGTTTGTCTCCATCGTGATGAACAGATCACTGCGCAACGAGAACTGCTTCATGTACATGCTCAGCACGTGTCTGAGTGACTGTTTTCTGACCGTGTGATTGCCCCTTTTCCTTCATGTTATTGTGTGTAATTTTGCGGGGTCTACGTGCTATACGTTCAGAAATGAGGGCACAGACCCTCTGCGCATTTTGGCGCGTCTCAATGCAGTCATCACACCATTACTGTACATCAGAGGCTATACTGCACTCAGAAACACCATAATGATTAAAGTCGGGAGAATAGCATGCTACAAGAGTACAGGGTAAATCTATCACACACACATACAGTTTCTCATAGGAAATCTGAAAATACCAGGAATTTGAAAGCCTGAAAATAAAAATGTAATCTTTGTAAAGTCTTTCTACAGTAAACAGCTATATCTGTATATAGTGATACATGAAATCCTTCATGATGAATGACTGGAAAATTCATGACATTTTTAATGCAGATTGAAATCTTTACTCTTGTTAATCAATGAAATCCAGACCATGAGACATACAGCAGGCCTTGTTGGTTTTGCTCAGTAAAGTCCTCTTTTTTTTCTCCATCCATCCATCCATCCATCCATCCATCCATCCATCCATCCATCCATCCATTTTCCAACTCGCTTTATCCTCTGAAGGGTCATGGGGGGCTGGAGCCTTTCCCAGCGTCTCGGGCCAGTCGGGGGACCCTGAACAGATCACACACACAGACACACACACAAATTCACACACACACCTATGGGCAATTTTACAGTGTCCAGTTCACCTATGTTGCAGGTCTTTGAATTGTGGAGGAACTCACACAGACACACAGAGAACATGCAAAGAAAGGCCTCTCACTGTTACGGAAGGAAACTCACACTGGAGCGAGCTCTGGGGCTGGAGCCCTCCCTGGGCTTAACTGGGGATCGGGAGCCCTCCCTGGGCTTAACTGGGGATCGGGAGCCCTCCCTGGGCTTAACTGGGGATCGGGAGCCCTCCCTGGGCTTAACATATTCACGCTTAGCTGACTTGACTGGGGAACTGCCAGCTGCCTTGGGTGAGCCACGGACGGCGGCGGACTGGTTCTGGCTCCACATTAACTGCCGGCTGACTTGGGGAAGCCACGGACAGCGGCGGACTGGTTCTGGCTCGGGACCGGACACTCCCCAGACACCGGAAGACACCTTCTCTCCAACCCAGTCCAGTGGTGTCTGGGAGGTCCAAGGGGCGATGGGAGTTGGCCCCAAGCCAGAACAGATGGTTGAGGGTGGCGTTAGCCATCGTCGTCACCGTGGCGAGCTTGCAAAACTCCCCGGTGTACTCGTAGAAGGGGAGATCCCGGCGAGCGAGGACGGAGAAACACGCAGCCGATTGCATGCCGTGGGGAGAACTCATCTTGCCGAATCGGTGTTGGTCCGGTCTTCTGTTACGGAAGGAGACTCACACAGAGGATTAGAAAACACAATGGTGGTTTATTTTCAGCAGGTGAAGTAGATGTAATGGATAGGCGAGTATAAATCCAATATTAAAGTCTTGAGTAGATGAAGAGTGTAACACCGTTACTGATGGGAATCCACAGAGCCGATGACAGGAGCAGACTAAGGAGAGGAACACAGGAGAACACACTGGAGGAAACACAGGAGGTAAGTTCAACGAGTAGGGAATACTTTGGCTGACTCTCACGGATGTCAAGAGTGACTGAGTCCACTTCGAATCAACAAGACCGGACACTGGAGTGAAGTGAGGTGTGTGCTTTTGAAGGGTGGCTGATGATGACTGCAGATTAGTGACAGGTGCGTGTGATCATTATTCAGGTGCAGGTGTTTGCTGTGATTGGGAGGTGGCTGAGTCTGGCCGATCTGTGACACTCACTGTGCCACCCTCTATTTTCCTGATTTTCCAGGTTAATCTCACTTATGGCCATATTTTCTCCCATAATTTTGCTCTCCCAGATTTAACCTTTTACAATTTCTCTGTTGCACTCATATGTTTGACATATTATGGCAAACGTTATTTCATCTTTTCTCAGAGTGAACCCACAGAATGTGGAGAAGACTGTAGACAGGATGTAGCAGTGATGTGACAAACCTCAAGCAAAAGGACTTTTAAAAGATACTTCAAATATATATTTGAATATTCAGTAAACATTTGTGAATCTAAACACACAATTTCAAGTTTCATGTCCCTGTCCTTTTTTTCCCACTTGATGCCTGTTGTATCTTGAAATAGTAGTATTTTAATAGGGCAAATGTATTAATGCTTATGCGTTTTAATTTTACATTCTTAGGAACTGACTTGTTTATAAATTATATAAAGTGCCAAGATTATATTGTGATTGTGACATCTGTGTCAAGTGCAAGCTATAAGACTGATGATTTTTTTTCTGTGAATCTATATATGTAGAATGTCCTTTTTTATTCTACTGTTGTTTTTGTGGACTTATGTAAATTAAAGTGTGATAATCATTTTATTTTTCATTTAGAAAACATGGACATGTGTGAAATAAAGTTATAGAAACCTCAAGATCAAAATGTAATTTTTTCAGTGACAAATATTTCTTTTAGATGGCACTCTATGGTACTCTGTGGCCCAACATCCATAAGATTCCTGTTCCTCCAAAATTATTAACAAACCCGTTTAGCAGGTTATATCATAAATACAAAAATTAAGAACACATCGAATCTTAAAATTAGTGCAATGTTTCTAAGTTGCACTTGTTAGTATGTCCTGCATCCCACACGTAAGTCCTCTAATGTATGCTTTTGAGTGTTGGCATAAAGCCCATCCATCAATCTACTTTAAAAGTAGTTCCAACTTTCAAATTCATGTGTATTTGTCACTTAAACTCTATGACTGTGTTCTGGGTCACCAGAACTGGGGATCAGGAGCCCTTCCTGGGCTAAACTGGGGATCAGGAGCCCTTCCTGGGCTTAACTGGGCATCAGGAGTCCTTCCTGGGCTAAACTGGGGATCAGGAGCCCTTCCTGGGTTTGCCACATGAACGCTTGGCTGACTTGACTGGGGAACTGCCAGCTGCCTTGGGTGAACCGCGGATGGCGGCGGACTGGTTCTGGCTCAGGACCGGACACTCCCCAGACACCGGAAGACACCTTCTCTCCAACCCAGTCCAGTGGTGTCTGGGAGGTCCAAGGGGCGATGGGAGTTGGCCCCAAGCCAGAACAGATGGTTGAGGGTGGCGTCATCCATCGTCATCACCGTGGCGAGCTTGCAAAACTCCCCGGCGTACTCGTAGAAGGGGAGATCCCGGCGAGCGAGGACGGAGAAACACGCAGCCGATTGCATGCCGTGGGGAGAACTCATCCTGCCGAATCTGTGTTGGTCCGGTCTTCTGTTACGGAAGGAGACTCACACAGAGGATTAGAAAACACAATGGTGGTTTATTTTCAGCAGGTGAAGTAGATGTAATGGATAGGCGAGTATAAATCCAATATTAAAGTCTTGAGTAGATGAAGAGTGTAACACCGTTACTGATGGGAATCCACAGAGCCGATGACAGGAGCAGACTAAGGAGAGGAACACAGGAGAACACACTGGAGGAAACACAGGAGGTAAGTTCAACGAGTAGGGAATACTTTGGCTGACTCTCACGGATGTCAAGAGTGACTGAGTCCACTTCGAATCAACAAGACCGGACACTGGAGTGAAGTGAGGTGTGTGCTTTTGAAGGGTGGCTGATGATGACTGCAGATTAGTGACAGGTGCGTGTGATCATTATTCAGGTGCAGGTGTTTGCTGTGATTGGGAGGTGGCTGAGTCTGGCCGATCTGTGACACTCACTGTGCCACCCTCTATTTTCCTGATTTTCCAGGTTAATCTCACTTATGGCCATATTTTCTCCCATAATTTTGCTCTCCCAGATTTAACCTTTTACAATTTCTCTGTTGCACTCATATGTTTGACATATTATGGCAAACGTTATTTCATCTTTTCTCAGAGTGAACCCACAGAATGTGGAGAAGACTGTAGACAGGATGTAGCAGTGATGTGACAAACCTCAAGCAAAAGGACTTTTAAAAGATACTTCAAATATATATTTGAATATTCAGTAAACATTTGTGAATCTAAACACACAATTTCAAGTTTCATGTCCCTGTCCTTTTTTTCCCACTTGATGCCTGTTGTATCTTGAAATAGTAGTATTTTAATAGGGCAAATGTATTAATGCTTATGCGTTTTAATTTTACATTCTTAGGAACTGACTTGTTTATAAATTATATAAAGTGCCAAGATTATATTGTGATTGTGACATCTGTGTCAAGTGCAAGCTATAAGACTGATGATTTTTTTTCTGTGAATCTATATATGTAGAATGTCCTTTTTTATTCTACTGTTGTTTTTGTGGACTTATGTAAATTAAAGTGTGATAATCATTTTATTTTTCATTTAGAAAACATGGACATGTGTGAAATAAAGTTATAGAAACCTCAAGATCAAAATGTAATTTTTTCAGTGACAAATATTTCTTTTAGATGGCACTCTATGGTACTCTGTGGCCCAACATCCATAAGATTCCTGTTCCTCCAAAATTATTAACAAACCCGTTTAGCAGGTTATATCATAAATACAAAAATTAAGAACACATCGAATCTTAAAATTAGTGCAATGTTTCTAAGTTGCACTTGTTAGTATGTCCTGCATCCCACACGTAAGTCCTCTAATGTATGCTTTTGAGTGTTGGCATAAAGCCCATCCATCAATCTACTTTAAAAGTAGTTCCAACTTTCAAATTCATGTGTATTTGTCACTTAAACTCTATGACTGTGTTCTGGGTCACCATTCATTAGCTCAGCTGAAGCTATTAACATGATCATCATCACAATCATATTCGGAGCAGAAATAAGTGCCCATGATTATCTAAACTAAACTTGACAGACAGACAGGGCAATGTTATGATCAGTGACTGTGTGTACATTTGCTCTGCCTGGTTAACCACACTAATCATTAGGATGTCCCCTGACGATCTGTTAAAAAAAGGTCACCTTCCCAGGTGTTTATTTATGAGCTAGGCCAAAACACACAGGCGTGAATAATGCTTCTGACAGGATCCAGACTTTGTATGGCATGTTTTGACAAGATTAATCATCAATTGACAATCCTAGCTTTATGGCCACACAGGACTCCACTGTAAGTGCAATTAAGCTTTTAATTAGTCACCCAATCTCTTATGAATGCGTGAAGGGAAATCAAGTGGACTGGAATAGACAGAAAAGGGAAAAACAGGTGGCAAAAACACCTCCCCCAAGAGAATAAGACCATCACTATAAGTTAAGCACAGGTGAATGCTTTTTCAGCCCTCAGTGGGTGTGTGTCTGGGAAATGTCTAAAAAACAACAATGGAGATGATTGAATGGTTGCGATTGTTTGCTGAGATCTGAAGTCTCTTTCCAAAGCTTTGTGTGTTTCATATGCTGCTTGCCATGCCAATATGGATGCGAATGGACTGGGGGGAAATGAGACAGGTGGTGGTGGGCCTTTTTTGTTTGTTTTGAAAAATAAAGAGCCCATTGAATGTAATTTTAATGCTTTAAAATGACATAAAATTATATTCTAAAAATGTAGAATATTAACACAATAGCTACAAAAATTATTACAAATATTCCGGATATATTTTGATTTCATTTCATTATTTGTAGTTTCTTAATTTAATCCACTTACGTGTCATGATTCAAGAAGGGGATCTGAAGAGCGGGAACGTTGGGTCTGCAATCTCTCTTCTTCATTTTCTTTAAACCTAATATAAATGAACCTTCACATTAATGTTCGAGTTTTATCACTAATTTGTTATTTTCATAAAATGTTGATATAATGGTGATAACTGTCACCTCAGAAATTTGCGCAGTTCCTTTCTCCTGTGCAAACTCATTTTAGTGGTTGATATTTACACGGAATCATAATAAAGATCTCATCGAATGACAAAAAAGTAAATGAAAAATACTTGACTTAATTAGCCATTCGTATATTTTTAAAATATAAATTATACTAGTTACTAGTCTAGCCTACCTTTCCTTTATGATCATTAAAACCATGCAACACTGATACTAAGTTAGGCTACAATGAAAAAAGACCTACACAATCTTTCTGAATTGTGTTCTGGGTCATTTTTTTTTCTTTAAAGATGACATTAAAGACAAAATAATAAGACAGTGTATAAATCATAATAAGGCCATGTGGAATTTATTGATAAATTATTCACAGCAAGAGTTCCATTTCTCAGACAATTAAATCAACTTTATTGTGATTTCAGAAGCCAGAAAACATCACGAAGCAAATGTTAAAGTGCGATTCTCACTTGGCACTTGGATCTTTTCCTTTATTTCCTTGGCTTATGAAATCACATCTTGAAGATGACCGCTCCATTCTTCTTCATAGACAGAGGGTTCACACTGAGACAGAAAAAAGCTTTGCAGATATTTATTGTCCTTTTAAATACGTCGCTAACTCAGTTAGCTGGATTTGATTGTTGACGATTTGGCATGATCTTGGATTGTTTGGTTCTTCGAAGCTCATCCTGGACTTGCTGTCATAGCAACAGGTCCTTAAGCTTAAACCTGTTCGGGAGCAGCTTACTTCATGTAAACAGGATTAGATTGCATCTTTTTAAGTGGAACTGATATTTAAAATCTGTCCTAGCCACTGCTACTTTATTACAAGAGTACACTGTAAAAAAAAATCTGTGACATTTACGGTAAAATACCGGCAGAACTTCACCGTAAAAAATATGGTAGCAACATTTTAGGTTTTACAAACATAACTTAAATTCACAATAAAATACCGTATTTCATGAACTGACGTAATATTAATAAACCAACATATCGAAGTACTAATATCTGTTTTGAACCATTGTAATGCACTGATAAACACTAAAAACTGGTGGTGATGAGAAAGTCACATGATGAACCAACGCTCATCACAAACAACTTTTCTACGAGCTGAGGAGGGCAATACTTATATATAGAAGGTGCATAGTGTCATTCACACTAACACTAAACCCCATCATGGTGACACACATGATAGTGAAATAATGCAATAAACATTGATTTAACAACATTAGATGTAAGATTAAACCCTTATGTACACAACTAATAAGAAAAAAACTGAAAAAAGACCTACACAATCTTTCTGAATTGTGTTCTGGGTCATTTTTTTTTCTTTAAAGATGACATTAAAGACAAAATAATAAGACAGATAGTGTATAAATCATAATAAGGCCATGTGGAATTTATTGATAAATTATTCGCAGCAAGAGTTCCATTTCTCAGACAATTAAATCAACTTTATTGTGATTTCAGAAGCCAGAAAACATCATGAAGCAAATGTTAAAGTGCAATTCTCACTTGGCACTTGATCTTTTCCTTTGGTGACACACTTGATACTGAAATAATGCAATAAACATTGATTTAACAACATTAGATGTAAGATTAAACCCTTATGTACACAACTAATAAGAAAAAAACTAAGAAACATGTTATTTCAACAATAAAACATCAAATATGAAGTGTCATGCAGGGAATTCTGGGAGTCTCAATTTACGGTTTGTCACTGTAAATTATACAATGACCTTTTCTTTCACTTCCAAAAACCGTATTTTTAACAGTATTTTACTGTAACATTACATTACCAGTTAACAGGTTTTTACTGTAGCATTTTTACAGTCTTTTACTGTTAAAATCACAATCATTTTTTACAGTGTACCCTACTAATCATTTAAAATTAAAATAAAAAAATTTATTTGAAAATAATATTATAATGTTGTCTAATCTATAATACTATAGACACAGGCAGTTTTACTCATTGAAAGATTTATTCGTGCAAAATAATTACTTAATGTTAATACTAATTAATCAGAAAGGCGGGGCATAGAGGACAAACAATAAACAAAATAATGTTTTTTTTAGCAGCATCATATGACCCCTTTAAAGTAGCCCAATTCCAAGGGAAAACCGCGGACTTGGCAACACTGCGATGGATAGTAATGTCTACAACGAGCGCTTTCACGGCGCGACCATGACAGCTTGAAGTTGTCTAATTTGGCACAGTCTCCCCGCTACACTAATAGTAGCAAGGCTTTCCTCTGTGTATACATATCCTTACAAGTACAATTTTAGCTGTATTCATAGGCGGCGCGTGTGTAAGGCTGACCACGGGGTCTTGGGTCAAAAATGCCCCTGCACAAACAAATTAAATCTATTACGTCTGTTGCTAACAATGTGTAAATGAATAGAAAGTGTCGACTGCGCATTAAATTAAGATTTGCTCATGTTGCACCGTATTTCATTTTAGGCGTTTTTACAGTGTTGCACATTATAATTACCGGTAATCACACACGATTCTGTTGAGCTTAGGAATGCATTGGCCAATCAGAGGCGTTCAGTTGAGTCATTGCTGAAACTCATCAGCTTTGCTGAATTCGCGCACGTCCGATGACTGAATTCTGCAAATTCTCTCATCATAAACAACAAAGCGCAGATGTACGTACAATGAAAGGAAGGTTTATGGTGTTTGTAGTTAATAGATTTTCCTGTTTTTAGCCTTACCCTGGAGTTGGTTCAGCCTCCGCCTATGGCTGTATTATTTGTGTCCCCTTCAAAAATTGCTCGAGAAATTTTGTTTATTGCCCCCCCCCAACTGTTTGACGAAATTTACGCCCCTGCTCATGTGTGATTTCAGTGGCATGTGTGATATCTCAAATTACATTATTAACAGAAACATATTGTGACATATTGTGTTTGTTTTTGTGTGTATCTGCCTGATTAACCACAGTAATGATAACCAAACAAGGGATTTTCATCTCCTGTGATCCACTGTTGTGCTGAAGTCTTCGTCCCAAGGGTTAATTTGTATTCCAAAACACGATAATAAATGATGATAAATGGTTTTGACAGCTTTCACCTTTGCATGTTTTAACGCAATTAGTCCTGTATTTGGATTGTGTCACTCATCATCTTATAACCACAACAGGCTCACAGTTTTCCACTTAAGGTATAATTAAGTCGTGAATGTGTCAACATGAGGATATCAAGTACACTTGAATGGATATCAAAGACAAAAACAACAAAACGTCCAAGAGTAACTATCACAACACATTGCACACCGGTGAACATTTAGCTTACCTGACACCATAATAGGAAAAACTAGTCTTGCTTCAGGGACCAGATTCTACAATGGACATCAAGTGACATCTGTAAACAAGAAAGGAAACATTAACATGAACTGGAACAAGCACTGGGCCAAATTTAGGGTTTTCAAGAATGAGGGCAAAAACATTTCATCCTATGACTTTTGTAAAAATATCAAAAGGAAATAGGCAGACACAGAACTAAGGTGCATTTAATCACTTTAATCCCAGTGATGGTAACATTATACACACTTTCAACATTCACAACATCTCAAAGGCATAACAATACATATGCAGTTGAGTAACAATAAAGGCGTTAAGCATTGCCTTCTACTGGTCATCCAGTGGTCGCCACAGTTCTTCTAGATAAATGATTTAGCAAAGTGCCAAGCTGGGTTGATAATCTACTTGAATGTTCAGCACTAATATTCAGAGAAACCACAGCACCAAGCAACTGATAAAGATCAAGCTTTATATAAAATGCTGTTTTATTTAATTGAGCTGACCTGCATTAGTCTTATATTACATGTACATCTGATATGAATTAAACTGACATGCAAGGGGTATCGTACACATACAGAGTTAAAAACCAAACAGTTATGATCACAAAAACATTCAGTAAGGAGCCATTCACACAGAGAGTGTTTTTACGTTTAAAAACATGAGACGCAGAGAAGGTGGAATGAAATAAAAACACAAGGCCTGGAGATGTGTGTGTGTGTTTCAAATTGTTTTTTAATTTGATACTGCATTTTAAAAATGCAGTGTTTATGTTTTTACTTCAAAAGAGTCAGTGTTCAAAGATGTCCGCCTAGTCTATGTTTATACAGAAAAACAATGGAGTAGAATACAAAAACACATTCTTTGTGAATGGCCCCTAAAAAGTAAAAATAACAAAGCTAACAGTGGAGGACTGTGAAAAACCATTATGTTTATAATTATAATTTAAAAGATATAAATACATCAGTAGAAAGTTAATCCCTAAGTTAACAGTCCAAACAATCAAAGTTAACACTACAACACAAAATTTTACTACACATATAGGTTTGCCATCCGAACAGAGAACAGAACTGTTCTCAAAAGAACTGCCATGAGAACAGAACTGGAAGCCATCATTCTATTCTACAACAAAATAATCATGGTTAGTTGTAATTGCTGTTGCCAGTGGAAAACAATAAGTCAAAAGCCAATGCCATGCACAATTTTGTTTAAACTGAAGATAATAAAGGGTTCATGCGACATGCGTTATGCAGTCTTGGAGGAAAAGTTAGTGTTCACCAAAACACATGCAAGAACGTGGCAGTGATGGAATGTGAACACTCTAAAAAGTAAATGTATGCAAATGTTTTTAGCTCCTTTGGAATTTGCTTTGAGATGTGGGCTCATGACAAATTGTTAGGTGGCTCATGTTGCAATTTAGTTAGTTAGTTAGTAAATATACAGGAGTCATTGTGAGAAGTGTCAGTACTTTCTGTTGAATCTTCAAGTAGTCTTTCGAGAATACCTTGTCCAAAGCCTCTAAACATCCTAGACAAATTCCTCAGATAACGTGATGGGTGCGAACGGTCCATTTCTCAGTTTGACTCAATGGCTATATGTGTAACTTTTTCCAGAATTTTAGTGTAGAAGGGAACTGAAGATAAGCGACAGAATGCTAGTAAAGAGTAGCATAACTCCATGGCTGAAGGGTCCAGGTATGTCACCACTACTGTTGCTGGTTCTATCATCTATGTTACTGCGATCTTGCACTTGTTTTTCTGCATGCTGTTCAGCATAGGCCATGTAGAGCTCGACACAACGGCGTGCTTTCAATTGCTCAATTAGCACAGGATAGCCAATCTCCATAATGCTAACTGTGTCATCGTCATCGTCATCTTCAGCTTCTGCTTTTCTTTCCTGGGTCTGCTTTTGAGGTTGACTGGGTGTTTCGGGCGGGCTTGATGTTACAAATGAATTGGTTCCGGATATGTCTCTTTCTGCAGTGCTGTTGTTGCTTGTGGTGTTTTCTTGAGCACCAGTAGGATCATCGCCTACTTCTGCTGCTTGAGCCTCAACTAAGTCAGTGGATCTCCTCGATCTTCCTTCCGGTTTCTCTCGAAGCAAGTCTGTCCTCTTCATACACTTGTCCATGAAGCTATCATAGGACTGCGGTGGAGGATTTTGGAAGATGTCATGAGGGTTAACGTTTCCTTGTCCGGCAGAGGTCGATCCTGCATCGCCTGGGCTTCGACCTTGAGAGTTAGTGTTCCCATTCACGTTCACGTTACCATCAGGGGGAGGTTGGCCGTAACGTTTGTACATGTAGTTATTGTAGTAGTATTCCTCCTGTGGGTTGTGGAAATTGAAACGGGGGCGGGGGAAACTTCCGAGGCCATATCCCAGAGCCATACCTGCCACCGCCCCAGCCCCAGCAGCCAAAATCGCCTGCTTGCCAAACCCCTTTGATTGAATTGAAGGGGCCATACCCATGCTCTGCACTGACTGGGCGAAAGGTGATCTGCCGCCATACCCATAACTACCGTAGTTGCCACCGTAGCTTGGGCTCATGATTTTGTTGTTGGGGTTCCAGTAAGGATATTGTGCCGCTCCTGGATATCCACCTGCACCTGCACCTGCTCCTGCTCCTGCAAAACCTCCACCAAACTGGTTAGGGCTGGAACCTCCACGGACTGGATAACCTGGATAAGAGCCTCCAGCTGGGTAAGGATTTCCATATCCTCCAGCTTGTCCAGGGTACCTGTTGGGGTACGAACCTGCTCCTGGATATGATCCTCCCCCTGGGTAACCACCTTGTGCTGGGTAACCACCTTGTCCTGGGTAACCACTACGCCCTGGGTAGTTACCTTGTGGATAACCACCTTGAGCTGGGTAACCACCTTGGCCCGGGTAACGACCTTGGGCGGGGTATCCACCTTGGGCCGGATAGCCACCTTGGGCCGGATTGCCACCTTGGGCCGGATTGCCACCACGTCCTGGGTAGCTACCTTGGTTAGGGTATCCTTGACCTGGGTTAGAGCCTACTGGTGGATATCTGCCCTGCCCTGGATACCCACCTCCAGTACCAGGGTAGGGCGGTGGATTCTGGTTTGGTACTTGAGGTTGCCGAGGATAGTCTCCAGGGGACGAGTGTGTCCCACGTGATTTAGTGCCTTTATTGCTGCTGCTGCTGCTACTGCTGCTGCTGCTACCTCGGCTTCCTGTGCTGCTTCCACCTTTGTTTGAGCTTCCGCCACTTTTGCCCCAGCTGAATCCGCCTTTACCGCCACTCCCTCGTCTTGCCAAAACTGACACCGTAAGAGCCAGACAGAGTAACAGTACTGTTAATCGACCCATTTCTGAAAAAGAAAGAGAGGTTCAATGAAGAGATCATTTTCAAAATTGTCAAATGAGATGTGTCACTTATGCCAGGCACACGTTGCATGATTTTAGCCCAGATTTTCACTCGCCAACAGTTTAGTGGAAATTGCTGATAAATGCTTGAAATCTGAGGAAAAATCGGTGCTCGTTCATGTGAGTGACAATTGCGTAGTGCATGTTATCAAAGACGTGATCTGGGAGAAGCGCCGATGCACGTGAGATATTTGGCATGCTAAATATCTGGAACTGTCGGCAACTCACAGTCCTGCAAGTGTTTTGTGAAGTGTTTTGACTGGAAATGACGATACAGGGCAAGGGAAAGTTCAGGAGGAGGAGTCATAATAGATGTGCAACAGAAAACCAGCAAGCAACCATTCTCTTTCCTTCATATTCTACTTTGTTTATTTTTATTTTTCACTGCAAATCAGTGTAGACAACTTAGATTGCAAGTTTTTTGCAGGCTACTGTTTTTCACAGAAATAAATCCATTCTCACATGAGAACAATTTCCCGTTTCAATTCTCACGTGTGATTGGTTGTGAAACGTAGTTTGTAGAAAAGGCGGAGTTGTCTGCAATTGTTCCTAAAGAAAAGTTGTGTAATGTGTGATCCCCACAAATTACCACTGACAGAAAGTCCGGAGAGAGATTGAGAAAAACAGAAACAGAAAGGTCTTCATTGACCAAAATATTTACACAGTTTATACATGTTTTGTATACGCAGTGTTGGGAAGGTTACTTTGGAAATTTAATAGGTTACAAATTACTGGTTAAATTAACTCTATTTAAAATGAAACAAGTAGTGTAACTATTTAAATTACTTTACTAAAGTAATGTAACTGATTACATTTGATTACATTTCTAAATTCTCTATTTCTAAATTTCTAACGAATGTTTTCAACTGTAAATCATTTTGAAACATTTAAAGCAGGCAGGGTTAACCTTACAGTAGGACTCAACACTGATTACTGTCAGACTTTCAAAATCCTTCATCAATTGAATTAAGATTATAATAATTTAATTTTAAGGCACAGCCACCACAAAATCAGACTTCAGCAGCTCTTTTTACATTGAGGTTAAATACAGATTTAAAATCATAACAAGATATAGTTTAATAGCTATGATACTGTTTTTGAAATCAAATCTTTGCATAGCTAACTCCTGAAACATTGGTGTCTCATATTTTAGAGCAGTCAATGCAATTTGGGAAAGAAATCAATTAAATATGTATGTGGGTTAGGGTTGGGTACCGAACAACATGTGTTGTTTAAACAACTCGTTTAAACAACACACAGGGCAAGCTGAAATGTTCTGAAATTTTCTATCAAATTTAAATATAACAATTAAATGATAAAAATAAATATTACAACCAGATTAATCACTTAATTGTAGAAAAAAATTATACAATTATTACCCTATTAATTTTTTTTTTTAAAGGAATCACACAATTTTCTTCCATGTATTAATTTCAACAGTAAACCTCAGTTTGTTTGCCAAAAAATAAAAGGGTTTAATTTTCATTTGATTTAAAATAAATGTTTAATGCCTTCATTTGATTTTCAGCAAAATTCATTTGATTTTCACCGATAATTCAGGTACCGATACCGGTACCGTACCGGTTAAAATGTGAACGGTACCCAACCCTAATGTGGGTGTGTGTGAAAATATTCAGAAGTAACCCCCTATGTAATCTTTAACATTTTCATAAGTAACTGATTTGAAGGAAAATTAAGGACTTTAACTGAACTATGATCTCCGTACAAGGGCATTTTCCATAAATGTTGGGGTGGGGCAAGTTGTCACTTGTTTTTAAAATGTTAGAAATTATATATTAATTACACTATTTGTTGGTCAAAATTTTTTTGTCTTTTATATTTTTGCTATTATGACAAATTTCCCCATACATTGTGACAACATGCCCTGCTATAGCGTTAACTTGAACCATTTCTTTTCTTTTTTCTTTTTTTACTCAGAATAGTCAAGATTTTGTAGTTTGTGTCTCTACAGAAATAATCCAATCCTAACAAAAATTAACTGGAGCAAAAGCGTGACAACTAGCCCCGGTCACATCTACAGTGCACAGATTTATGTAAAAAAAAAAAAAAAAAACGGTGTGGCGTCATCCTGTATTATTACACAATAATTATCTCGTTTAACAATCTAAAACAGTCTAGTTATCACGTTCATCTTAATATCTTGGTACCTGCGTGACGAAACGTGTACTGACAGGAATGAAAACAGTAGTTTGTATGTTATGCGTGTATTTCTGTCATTGTACGGAGGCCATGTCTGACATCTAACGTTATTCATGGCTCGACGTCAAGATGCGCTGTACTAATTTACCAAATTAAATCGAAATACTCAATATATTCGACAATATCAAACAAAATTCAATATAATATCACCAATGACAACACGACGTTTATTTGATTTTCCTTTTATACAACATTACGTAATTATTCAAAACATGAGTGAGTGAGTGAATGTATTGTATATGATATGTAAACATGTGCAGTGTCGAAATGCTAATTTATGATAAATATAAAAAATATCAGGCCGCTAGTCGGGCGTAAATTCACAAATGCTTTAAATAGCGGGACTATATTAGGCGTGTGGCCGTTAACTGCACCTGTTATTATAATGCAAAACGAGCAGCTACAATAAACCAGTGACCAATCGTAACACAACCAGCTCTGTTTACTCTAATAATAAACGTGTTTTAATCGCTAACGTACCTGCGTGTTGATTCCAGCTCGTTCTCTTGGGTGATTGTTGTCCCTTGGCTGCGCGACGACGTTAGTGACGATGAAACTTTCCACTTGCGTGCGCGCTCACGAGATGAGTAACTGCCGCCATGTGCGCATGCGTACTGGCCTTCCTCTGACAGATTTTTATTTTATTTCTTTTATTTTATTTAGTCATTTAGCAGACGCTTTTATCCAAAGCGAACGTAATTATTCAAAACATGAGTGAGTGAGTGAATGTATTGTATATGATATGTAAACATGTGCAGTGTCGAAATGCTAATTTATGATAAATATAAAAAATATCAGGCCGCTAGTCGGGCGTAAATTCACAAATGCTTTAAATAGCGGGACTATATTAGGCGTGTGGCCGTTAACTGCACCTGTTATTATAATGCAAAACGAGCAGCTACAATAAACCAGTGACCAATCGTAACACAACCAGCTCTGTTTACTCTAATAATAAACGTGTTTTAATCGCTAACGTACCTGCGTGTTGATTCCAGCTCGTTCTCTTGGGTGATTGTTGTCCCTTGGCTGCGCGACGACGTTAGTGACGATGAAACTTTCCACTTGCGTGCGCGCTCACGAGACGAGTAACTGCCGCCATATGCGCATGCGTACTGGCCTTCCTCTGACAGCTTTTTATTTTATCTTTTTTATTTTATTTAGTCATTTAGCAGACGCTTTTATCCAAAGCGACTTACAGATGAGATTTACAATTTACCAGAACTGTCCTGGGGATTCTGGGCAGACCCTAACATAATTATTCATTTAGCAAATGCTTTTTCTCTACATATCCTTTCAGTTGTTTATCAAAACACTTTACAGCCAGAAGTACACATTTGTGACCCTGGACCACAAAACCAGTCAGTCATAAGGGTCAATTTTGAGATTAATACATCTTCTGAAAGCTGAATAAGCTTTCCATTGATGTTTGGTTTGTTAGAAGAGGATAATATTGGGCCGAGATACAACTATTTGAAAATCTGAGGGTGCAAAAAAAAAAATCTAAATATTGAGAAAAACGCCTTTAAAGTTGTCCAAATTAAGTCCTTAGCAATGCATATCATAATGATAATACATGATATATTTACAGTAGGAAATTTACATGGAACATGATTTTTACTTAATATCCTAATGATTTTTGGCATAAAAGAAAATCAATAATTTTGACCCATACAATGTATTGTTGGCTATTGCTACAAATATACCCCAGCGACTTAAGACTGCTTTTGTGCTCCAGGGTCACATTTCTGATGGTCATTCAAGTTTGCAGTGGGTTTCCATGTCCCATCATGTCTTTATTGAATAAGTTCACCCGTTTCAAGATAGATGAAGACTGCATTTACATCTTCAAGACATATTTTTTTAGAGTTTGCTCATCTGCAATACGTCTATAGGACGTTTCCTATCAGATGTCAAATAGACGTTTAGAAGATGTCTTTAAGATGTTTATCATTTAGAATGCATGTAAAACTGACATCTTAAAGACGTCTATCAGATGTAGCGATCTTTAACAGACATCTTGCACTTACCTGTGCAATCTGGGTTATAATCACTAGTGAAGGTGATTTTTAAGTTATCTAGTCTAGTTTGAGCAAATGTGATGATTTGGAGCCATACGAACCAGTTTAATTAGAAATATTTTAGTTTCATGATGTTCTTAATGTTTGTGGTATAATGCTGTCTGTCTCACTCCATTCTATCCTGTTAAATTAAATTACAGAAATCGGTTCAATATTTGAAAATATACTTAAAAGTTGATTTTATAATGCAAGCTAACAGTCAATCTTAAAATGGCTAATTGGCTCTTTATGTAAATAATCAAGTTAGAAAAAGTTGTGGCGAAGCTTTTTTTTGTTTTTGTACTAGAAAAATGCTTCCCTAAATTACAACAAACTCTAACAGTACTGTGTGGCACGAATGACTAAAGAAATTAGAACATGCTATGAATAAAATGTACGATTTTCAATTTCCCTCAGGTTTTTTTAGTCAAAGAATTGTAACCGATGCACCCAGATTTAGCTTTCAGACTTTTCAAATTACATTCATGACAAACTACTAAAAATAATTGCACGGACATTTAGAAATTACACCTTTTATTAACAGTCCAGAGTAATTCTGACACTCTTCGTGAAGTGAATTTTGTAGTCAAATGCCATCCCCATATTTTCTACATCATCCCATTTGCAGCAGCTCCTGTGCACATTTCCAGATTTATTACATGTGACGCTATATTTAAATACATGGGTGACAAAGTAGTCCCATAAAAAAAAAAAGCAGGTAAATTAAACCGAGCCCATCCCAATCTGTGCGGCAGAAAACTGGCATCAAACCCCATCTTCTTTTGTGTAATCTAAATTACACATTCTGCTCTTTCCCCCCCCAATCTAACCTACTTACATATATACTTTTAAAAGGCTTTATTAAAGTGAGTTTAGAGTATAAAAGACAACAACATAAAAAAGACGACAGAATAAAAGTAGGGGGAAAAAAAAATACATCTGATTATTAATTGCCCAGATTTCCCAAACGTGGTGGAGAATGCCAGACAGCAGAGCTAGTGCGTTTAAAGAAGCGAGGCTTGGTCCGTCTGAAGATCGCCTCCAGTTTGGGTGGTTCAGGTTCTCCGAAATATGAATTGAGATCCAGTGGATTGTAATAGTGCTTCATGATGGCTTGCTGCAACTGCATACCTGCACAAAACACGCATCACATCGGGATAATAGAGTAGCAATGGTGTCGATACCACAGAATAAACATGAGCTGATAGTTCATGCTAAAAGTTACAATGGTATATCCAAAAATGTTCAAATCAGAATTCAGTGAAAACCATGTGGACCAGTGCTCAGATAGAACATAACATGAACTGTAACTACAAAAAAACCATTTCCAGTAGTTGCCAAGAAGCATCATACCCTCAGCCCAGGATGGGATGGGTTTTCTGGGCGCAGATTCATCATCTGTTGAGTCATCACTGTTCTGGTCCATGCCGTAATCTTCAGGATTCATTAAAACAGTCACTTTCTGGCCCTTAGGGGTGATCTGGTATGACTGTGGAGACTGCTGTGAAATATAAAACAAGAGATGGGGTCAGAAACCAGCTGTTCCAGACATCTGAGATTGGTTTGTGTGTTTCTAAGCAAACAAAAAAACTCAAGTTAGAAGTAGTCAGTGGCTTATATTACAAGGAAAAAAATATCCAAATGGAAATTTAAGTCTTCATCGCTTTCCTTCTTGGGGAACCATTCTGTGCTTAGTAATTTTATCCAACATTTTCCCTCCTTCAGCAAGGGAAAAAGACACATAACCGCTGCCGTGACCTCACCTCAATGTCCACGGTCACGTTTAGTCCAGCTCCGTGATCTATGGTCTTATTGTGAGCAGCTCCTTTCCCAGCTGGAGTTTTCAGAACAGAGCTCTATGGAGATGGAATGAGAGCTTTAGTATATGTATATTATTTAATACTAAGCATTTAAGACAACAAAAATGAACAGGCATGGAAAGAACTGGGAAAGCAAAGGTGTTTACCTCAATATCTACAGTCATGTTTAGAGCTGAACTCTTAGTTATAGTTGTGTTGAGCATATTAGCTGCATGTGTTTTTGCGGCAGAGACCTGTTAATTTCACAAAAACATTTCAAATGGATTTAGAATGTACCAAATATAAAATGTATGAATAAAAACAGTTTATAATATATGCACAAAAAATATTTGAATAAAATAAATATAAATCTATATGTATGCATGTATATATATATATATATATATATATATATAGCTAATTCAAAATGACTAAATACTATAAGAGTACATAAATAATACTTAAAACAAACAAACACAAACAGACTTTACCTGTGCTGTAACTGTAGGGGGCGCCGGGGCAGAGGCTGCAGCAGCAGCAGCACATTTCCTTTGGGCTTCCCTCTCCTCTTTAGCCTGTCTCTGCTCTTCCTGTTAAAGGAACACAAATTTGATAAGATTTTGGGATCGTTATGTAACACAAGTGTCAGGTACTAAGCAGGTGCTACACATCTTCTATAATTGTCGATCATTGTTCTGTCCTTATTGAAAACAATAATCACAGTTAAGCAGAAGACATCAGATGTTTAATATATAGTTACAAGGAGCTTGATTTTGGACCAATGACATTCCACATGACAGAAACTAAATTCTCACCATCTTCCTCTTCTCCTCCATCTCCTTCTCTCTGGCTGCTCTCTCCAGTTCCTTCTGAAGAGCGATAGCCTTCTCTCTCTCTAGTCTTTCTCTGCGAGACACAAACATGCATATTTAGTATCTTTAAATGTCCTTGTTTCATTTTAAACATGCACGAAAAATGAACACCAACTTCTCAGCTTCAGCCTGTCTTTCTCGCTCTCGCTCCCGCTCGCGTTCTCGTTCCCGCTCCTTCTCTTTCTCCCGCTCTTGTTCCTTCTTCAGTTCCAGAGCGCGGGTGGCCTCGGCCAGTTTGCGGGCCTTCTCTCGCTCCTCTTCAGCCTTGCGTTTGGCCAGCATTTCCAGGTGTCGCCGCTCCTCTTCCTCCTGAAGAAAACGACAAGTATATAAACGATTAAAATGGTTAAGTATATGAACTACAATTAGCGACAAAAAATGAAATCAATAAATTATACAAGTTTGGGATCGGTATAAATTAAAATAAATAAAAAAATTCACTTTTATTCATGGATGCATTAAATTGATCCAAAGTGACCGTAAAAACATTTCTAGATTTCTATTTCAAATTGTAATAATATTTCATATTACTGTTCACTAAACTGATTAAAAAAATGCAGCCTTAGTGAGCAGGAGACAAATGTTTTTTATAAAACGTAAATCTATAAATAAAATACATCGATCATATTAGGCTCAATATTATTTGCTATTGGACTGAAAAGTTGTTGCAAAAAATAAATATACAATTTGTGTGTAAAGTACGCTTTCATTATTTGTTGAGGTCATCCATCGCCTACGCTGAATTTCTTTCAACATGGACTCTCCACTTTGATTGCTGAGGTTGACTTACAACTTGCTGAAGTTTCTTTTGTCTGGCTGCCTCTTCCTGTTTCTTGCGCAGCTCCAGGTCTTCCTGTCGTTTAGTGGCCACCTTCCTCTTGGCTTTCTCCTCAGCCAACCGCTCAACACGCAGCTGAGAAAGAAAGAGAAAGAGACAGAGACAGAGAGAGAGAGAGAAACACCATAGAGCTTATGAAAAACTTGAATTAAACACTCCAACTTAACACTAGAAAGTTAGTGTGGGTTACTTCAGTACCATGTCATTTTTCTTCTCCAGCTGTGCCATCTTTTCTTCAATCTTCTTTTTCTTTTCTTGCTCCTTCTCCTTTTCACCTTTCACTCGAGCCTCAACAACCCGTTTCAAACGCTCGTCCCGCTTCCTAAAGCGGACAGAATTCACTTTTGAGTCCTGATTTGCATTCACACTTGCATTAATAATTCAGATTTATTGAATAGTACCATATCGATCAATGGCAAACGCATATGTGACCCTGGAGCACAAAAGCAGTCTTAAGTCGCTTGGGTATATTTTTAGCAATAGCTAAAAAAAACATTGTATGGGTCAAAATTATCGATTTTTCTTTTATGCCAAAAATCATTAGGATATTAAGTCCGTAATATACCGTAATTTTACTGATAATAAACCGTAAATATATCAAAACGTAATTTTTGATTAGTAATATGCATTGCTAAGAACTTCATTTGGACAACTTTAAAGATGATTTTCTCAATATTTTGATTTTTTTGCACCCTCAGATTCCAGATTTTCAAATAGTTGCATCTCGGCCAAATATTGTCCTATCATAACAAACCATACATCAACGGAAAGTAGGGCTGCACGATTTTGACAAATCATAATTGTCGATTGTTCCCTCGAAATTGTAATAGCGATTATTAATTACGATTATCACAATTTACATTGAATGATGTTTATACCATTGTTTGAAGCAACTACATGCCGTATTTTTATATAAAAATAAACGAGCTGAAAACACTAACTGAAAAGCTTTTATTGCTTTTCTATAGTATTAAGCCTCAAATGTCAACTATACATCGGATTGGTTTCTTCTTTAAATAATAATTTAAAAAAGTTCAAATATGCATGGCATTATATAAATTAAAACAACAGAAAAACCCTTAAGATAACCTGTAGAAAGGAAAAAAAAAACACTTAGAATAACATAAGTGGACTTCGATTAATTGCGGCTTTGAACGATTATGTAATTGTGGCATCCGTAATTGTAATCGCGATTAGAAACTCGATTAATTGTGCATCCCTAATGGAAAGCTTATTTATTCAGCTTTCAGATGATGTATAAATCTAAATAAAAAAAAAATGACCCTTATGACTGGTTTTGTGCTCCAGGGTCACATTTCAGAAAAGAAACTTCCAACCTTTTAATTTCTTCCTGTTTCTTTCGCCTCTCCTCCTCAGTCTTTTTCTTTCGCTCATTCTCTTGTTCTATTTTCTTGTTCAAGGCGTCCCACTTCTGCCGTTCTCGCTCCTGGAGGAAAAGTGACAATTTTAGTGATCATAAAAAAATAAAAATAAAAAAACTTGCAGGAATCAAGTCAGTGACTCAGGTTTTAAACAATGATGATGAAAGCTAGAGTTTAAACATATAAGGACAGGTTATTTGGCTTTATGTGAAAAGCAATGATTAAAAACAATAGCCAGATTTCTGGCAAATGTCTCCGATACAAAAAGGGGTGAATGTGAACTTCCCAAAACACAAACACACACATCCATACACCACATGAGTGATGAGGTTAATCTGACAAAGTCTGAATGGTACAGTGGCAGGTCAGTTTCAGTTTAGAGTGAAGTGCCCATTAAAGGAAGTTCAGTATGAGTTTCACTACTGTTCAAAAGTTTGGGATCAGTAATACTTTTTTTTTTTTTTTTTTTAAAGAAGTCTCTTATACTCACCAAGGCTGCATTTGATCAAAAATTCAGTAAAAATATTATTACAATTTAAAATAACTGTTTTCTGTTTGAATATATTTAAAAATGAAATTCATGTGATGTAATATTGTTTGAAAGTGTTTTGATTCGTTATTGTTCGGTCACACTTTACATTAAGGCTTCATTAGTTAACAAACCGCCAATAAAAATTATTCTGAACATTAATTAATCTTAGGTAAATCTAATATTTAATAACACGTTGTTAAAATCAAAAGTTGCAACTGTGTTAATGAGCTAACATGAACCGAGACTTGTATTTTTATTTTAAACAAAGATTAATAACTTCTGTAGCAAATGTAGCTATTGCTCATTGTGAATGTTAATGCATTAACTAAGGTTAGATTTTATTGTAAAGTGATACTTATTGATCTTTATAATTCTTTTGCACTGTAATCTGTGTAAAATTTGTAACTTTATACATTTTGTGTATTGCTTTATTGCATTTAAATGTTCAAAAAGTTATTAAACCTGTTAACTGTTTTATGACAATACTTTTTTGCAACTAAATTTCAACATTGTGATAATACCGTATACCGTGATAAAAAGCATTAGCAATTATTCGCAACATGAAAAATTGATACCGGCATATCCTTAATATATACAGGAAAGCAGATGTGACCAGGATATGAACGCAATGTGCTAAATATAATTTTAAAGGTTCTGACACTGAAAATAATGCATTAAGACAGTGATAATGGAGGACTGCTGTTTTAAAACATTTAGCCATGTTGAATTTACACCCCGTACTGTAAACACGAGTCTATGTATAAAGATGTATTAGAACTGTAACCAGATATTCTAAATGAAAAGTGGAAACTGAATTTGAGAAACACTATAAGAAGTCGTCAAAAGTGGCAAAAAGGCTAAAGCTTTGTTGCAGTTTTTCCTCTAATTTGATGCAATGCATGTCGCTTATTTGGATAAAAGCGTCTCTAAAATGCATTCACAGGTGAAAAAAAACACTTTATTGCAGTACACTTAGTGCACTTCCATAATGTACTCAAAGTGCTCAATTTTCACACACTAAATTTGTATAATATATACTAAAAATTATTCTTTAGTACTTCTATAGATAATCTTAAGAATATCTAAGTGTACTCAGCTGTGCTATACATGATACTTTTTTTTTTTTTTTTTTTAAAGAAGTCTCTTATACTCACCAAGGCTGCATTTGATCAAAAATTCAGTAAAAATATTATTACAATTTAAAATAACTGTTTTCTGTTTGAATATATTTAAAAATGAAATTCATGTGATGTAAAGCTGAATTTTCAGCATCATTACTCCTGTCTTCAGTGTCACATGATCTTCAGAAATCATTCTAATATGCCGTTTTCATGCTCAAGAAACATTTCTGATTATTAATGTTGAAAACCTGTTGAGCTGCTTAATTTTTGTGGAAACTAAATTAATTAATTAATAAAACAAATTCAAAAGAACAGCTCAATTTATGATCAATTTAATGCAAACTTGCTGAATAAAAGCATTAATTTCTTTAAGAACCATAAAAATACAAATCTTACCAACCCCCAAACTTTTGAACGGTAGTGTAAGTAACCAACAAACAAATGGCCAATCATAATTCAGGAATAGTCAAACAGAAATAAATAGTTTTGACTGACGTGGAAATGACCTCAGTCTGGATTCACTGTGTTTATACTCACCACAGAGCCAGAGCCCAACTGAGGGGGACAGACAGGAAGTACAATTACCAACTAAACAACTTCTACATCTACAGCTGATGCAACCCAACATATTAGACTACTCAGAAATACAAAAATATCCCTGCTCACCTTGACGTCAGTTTTGGTGGCAGATTGTTTGATGAAGGACTTCATGATGGTGCTGCGGCCCAGAGAGCCAGGCGTCATCATCAGCATCTGGTTCTTCTGCACAGTGTGCACGAACGAGCGCATGTGTGGAGTGATACTCTACAGGGACACAACAAATGGACACATAATGGATTGTCTCGTCTGATCAAAAACTTGCTAATCCAATCCTCAAGAAGCTGGCCACAAATCACTAAAAAACCTTTGTACGAATGCAGAAAACCACAGATAATCATCATGTGGACTTCTGCGGAAAGCCTTTCTTCTCAACAAGACTCAAAAGACTGTTGTGGCTTCATTTTGGTGGATGGGCAGCATTATTGTGGTCAGAGATGCTCATACCGTGAGGCACTTCTTTGGAGGAGATTGTTTCTTCTTGGGTGTGTTGATTTCCTGAGCTGCATGACGCTTTGAGCCTAAGCGTGTAGGCCTGACATAAGAGCACAAAGACTATTAGAAAACAAATGGCATAGATCCACTAACTATAATGAGGAAAACTAATTAACGGTGCGCTCACCGGCCATCTCCTTTGGATTTTGACCCTCCACTGTCATCTATAACAGGAAAATATATAAATAATTTAAATCTTACTTGTCAACCCAATTATACGTTCTGTATATAATATCAGCAGATCTGTTAGACATGCACCTGTTTCTGAAGTACGAGCCATGGATCGTGTGAAGCGATAGTTCTCAGTGGTGCTGGGAGATTCCGCAATCTCTTCTGGAACTTTGTATTCATTTACCTCAGGTTCCTTTTCTTCAGTCTTCTCGGGTTCAGGTTCCTTTGAAATCACGCAGCCACCAGTTATTTACAAATTGCACCATGCAATAAAATGATTTCAAACATCATACCAGAAATAACTGTTTGCTCAAGGCCTGTTCACACTAAGAACTATAAAGTTAACTACAGTACTTTGCACAAGTCTTATGCCATTACTATATTCACCCAAAAAAAAAAATGGTTTTAAGCCAGGGCCGCATTTCCCAAAAGCATCATAAGCCCAAGTAGCTCGTAGATCCATTGCTACCAATGGTCTCTACAATCAACTTATCTCAAGATGCTTTTGAGAAATGCAGACCAGTTATTTCTGTCTCTTGCTGTAGTGTGTCAGTAGGAAATATCGGTTTACATTTCCAAACATTCCTTTTGCCATTAATTATAATAATCCAGTGAGATTTTTGTATGCACAAGAAGTCTGACAACACACAGAGATCTGATCTCACCATCATCATGTCCATCTGGAATGACATGAAGAATCACAGGATCAGCATTTAAAGACATTCTAAACTCTATTGGGGTTAGACAACATGTTAGGACCTACTCATTGTCATAATCATACTTTAGATTTAATACTATACTTGCTAATCCAATCCTCAAGAAGCTGGCCACAAATCACTAAAAAACCTTTGTACGAATGCAGAAAACCACAGATAATCATCATGTGGACTTCTGCGGAAAGCCTTTCTTCTCAACAAGACTCAAAAGACTGTTGTGGCTTCATTTTGGTGGATGGGCAGCATTATTGTGGTCAGAGATGCTCATACCGTGAGGCACTTCTTTGGAGGAGATTGTTTCTTCTTGGGTGTGTTGATTTCCTGAGCTGCATGACGCTTTGAGCCTAAGCGTGTAGGCCTGACATAAGAGCACAAAGACTATTAGAAAACAAATGGCATAGATCCACTAACTATAATGAGGAAAACTAATTAACGGTGCGCTCACCGGCCATCTCCTTTGGATTTTGACCCTCCACTGTCATCTATAACAGGAAAATATATAAATAATTTAAATCTTACTTGTCAACCCAATTATACGTTCTGTATATAATATCAGCAGATCTGTTAGACATGCACCTGTTTCTGAAGTACGAGCCATGGATCGTGTGAAGCGATAGTTCTCAGTGGTGCTGGGAGATTCCGCAATCTCTTCTGGAACTTTGTATTCATTTACCTCAGGTTCCTTTTCTTCAGTCTTCTCGGGTTCAGGTTCCTTTGAAATCACGCAGCCACCAGTTATTTACAAATTGCACCATGCAATAAAATGATTTCAAACATCATACCAGAAATAACTGTTTGCTCAAGGCCTGTTCACACTAAGAACTATAAAGTTAACTACAGTACTTTGCACAAGTCTTATGCCATTACTATATTCACCCAAAAAAAAAAATGGTTTTAAGCCAGGGCCGCATTTCCCAAAAGCATCATAAGCCCAAGTAGCTCGTAGATCCATTGCTACCAATGGTCTCTACAATCAACTTATCTCAAGATGCTTTTGAGAAATGCAGACCAGTTATTTCTGTCTCTTGCTGTAGTGTGTCAGTAGGAAATATCGGTTTACATTTCCAAACATTCCTTTTGCCATTAATTATAATAATCCAGTGAGATTTTTGTATGCACAAGAAGTCTGACAACACACAGAGATCTGATCTCACCATCATCATGTCCATCTGGAATGACATGAAGAATCACAGGATCAGCATTTAAAGACATTCTAAACTCTATTGGGGTTAGACAACATGTTAGGACCTACTCATTGTCATAATCATACTTTAGATTTAATACTAT
Organism: Sinocyclocheilus anshuiensis; assembly: GCF_001515605.1. Classification (NCBI taxonomy): domain Eukaryota; kingdom Metazoa; phylum Chordata; class Actinopteri; order Cypriniformes; family Cyprinidae; genus Sinocyclocheilus; species Sinocyclocheilus anshuiensis. The sequence goes on along the minus strand of NW_015546129.1, from coordinate 658,830 downwards.
CACCGTGATGATATCTCAGATCATTATCTAGTCTCATGTATACTCCATATAGCTAAAGCTGCAAATTCAACTCCTTGTTACAAATATGGTAGAACCATCACTTCTACAACAAAAGACTGCTTTGTAAATAATCTTCCCGATTTGTCTCAATTCCTCAGCATATCCAATAGCTCAGAAAAACTTGGTGTAACAGAAACTATTGACTCTCTTTCTAGCACTTTAGACACAGTCACTCCTTTATGCTTAAAGAATATTAAGGAAAACAGTCCGACCCTGTTGTATAACAAGCACACTCGCACCTTAAAGAGAGCAGCCCAGAAAATGGAGCACAGCTGGAAGAAAACCAAACTAGAGGCATTTCATATTGCATGGAGGGAAAGTACTTCAACATACATAAAAGCCTTAAAAACTGCTAGATCTGCTTACTTTTAGTTTCTTTTAAAAGAAAACAAATACAACCCCAGGTATTTATTCAGTACAGTGAATTAATTACAGACCGATCTCAAATATCAAAGCTCAGTATAGGACCGTTGCTTTTCACACTTTACATGTTACCCTTGGGAGATATCATCAGGAAACATGGTATTAGCTTTCACTGTTATGCTGATGATACTGAGCTATATATTTCTTTGTGGCCCAAAGAAACATAATTCGCAAAACTAACAATGCATAGCTGATAGAAAACTAAAAACTGGATGACTAGTAATTTCCTACTGCTAAATTCTGAAAAAAACAGAGGTTTTAATTATCAGACCAAAATCCTCTGCATTTAATAATCTAGAACACTATCTAACACTTGATAGCTACTCTGTCAAGTCTTCGTCATCAGTCAGGAACCTAGGTGTGCTATTTGATAGCAACCTTTCCTTTGAAAGTCATGTTTCTTGCATTTGTAAAACCGCATTTTTCCATCTTAAAAATATATCTAAATTCCTACCTATGCTCTCAATGTCAAATGCAGAGCCCTAGAGACAGATCCTCGGCAAAGACTTCGTCGGCCTTAGGAACAAGACCACAAGAACCAGAAGAGTCCTCTGCTCAATCGGTCTTGTGTTGCAGCCTGGAATTAAACCACATCATGCTGGTTTCGTCTGGCCAGAGGAGAACTGGCCCCCTGACTGAGCCTGGTTTCTCCCAAGTTTTTTTCTCCATTTCTGTCACCGATGGAGTTTTGGTTCCTTGCCACTGTCGCCTTTGGTTTGCTTAGTTGGGGACACAATTTCTGAAGAGAACTGAACTGCGCTGGACGATGACATCACTGAATCAACAATGAACTGACTTTAACTGATAAACTGACAGTTTTCTATTGTCCTCTTGCATTATCAGATTGCCAATTGTCCGGTTGGATGACGACAATGGTGCGCAAGATATCAACAAACGCAAGATTCTTGTACATACAAAAATCTCACTGGATTATTATAATTAATGGCAAAAGTAATGAATGGAAATGTAAACTGATATTTCCTATTGACACTACAGCAAAAGATAGAAATAACTGGCTTAAAACCATTTTTTGTTGTTGAAAACACTAATGGCCAAAGACTTTTGCACAGTACTGTATATGAGGATATTTATTAGAAAAGCGCTGCAGTTGTCGTCTGCTGCTTTAAATGCTCAAGCTCTTTGAAGTTGAGTGAATTTGGATTGCTGTCAATGTCTGTATCGTTCATCAGCTGCAAAAAGTTGTTTGAAAATGATCAATTATACTGTTCCTCTGTAACATCATTGTTATAGCTGTGGTGCTATTTTCTTAAATTTAGAACGATTTAGAAAATTTTGTCTTTGTAGTTATTGTCCTTGGTGTGAATGGGCCTTAAATCTGGCTCTTGTGTCTCTCTTATTAGCAAAGGTAAATTAAAACCACAGCAGAAAATTCTTCTCACCTCAGTTTGGACGATTTCTGGTTCAGGTTTGGTTTCAGTGGCTGGTTCGGTCACCATTTGCGGTGCATCAATCCTAAAACAGAACCGTGAAACAGTGTTGAAATCTCTCAACTGATAACTGAAAGGTAGTGGGTTTGAATCCCAGAAGAAACAATTCAACAACTGAAACAGAAAGCAAAAGCACTCACTGTTCTTCTTTGTTCTCCATTTCCTCAGTTCCATCATCCATACAAATGTCCTCTGGAAAGAGCAATGAGGACATAAATGTCATCATAAAGTTAACAAAGAAACTTATTCACTTTAAACAGCACAAATGATAAAGAGATAAATCCTATTTAAAGGGATACTCCACCCCAAAATGAAAATTGCTATTAATCACTTACCCCCATGTCGTTCCAAACCCGTAAAAGCTTTGTTCGTCTTCGGAACACAATTTAAGATATTTTGGATGAAAACCTGGAAAACGTGCTACGGTGATCCGGAGAGACAGACGAATTGTTGAATAAAGTCGTTATTTTTGTTTTCTTAACGTACAAAAAGTATTCTCGTCGCTTCATAACATTATAGCTTTTACGGGTTTGGAACGACATGGGGGTAAGTGATTAATGATAATTTTAATTTTGGGGTGGAGTATCCCTTTAAGGTGTTCAAACTGGCCTCAAGCTATTAATTTACAATCAGAGTTGGTGACTCGAATTGATACGAGTTTAGCTTAGTCTCACCGCTGACGGAGCTGCTGCAGGTCGAGTTTCCCAGTCTGGCTTTCTTCTTCAGGAAAGAGCGTCGGGATGCCCTGCGAACAGCTTCCTGGGTCATGCTATGCCTGAGGTCCACCAGAGAACGGCGCACCACCAGCGAGCGCCGAACTGACGTCCGAGACGAGCCTTGAGGTGTTGTCTGCAACCCAGATGCAGCGATGGGGATTTTATTAGCAGATCGTCCCAGAGACACACCAGCGTTCAGCAGTGAATCCGCACTCAGACGCTCCGAGGAGGGAATCCTCACCATGGCTTCAGACACCAGGACCTGATGCTGATTGGAGCCTGAATCCTGCACCTCAACGGCTTCTTTCACTTCTGGAATGTTCCCTGTCACTTCTTCCACCTCCTTGGCTTTGGCGCCGCCTTTATTTCGGGTGCTGCGTTTGACAGGTTCGGTTTCAGCTGGGGCGGTGGTTTTGTTGCGGCGTGTGCGACGAGCAGGTTCCTCCATCAGGCTCTTAGAGCTGTCGTTCGGCACGTGTGGCGTAACAAGTTCAGAGATGCTGTTCAGGGTCATTTGGACCGAAGAACGACGCAGGTTGCTGCGTTTCCCCTTGGAGAAACTACAGAGAGACAAAGACATCATAAACTTTATCACTATAGAAAAAATATGCCAATTTGAGTTCATGTATATTAAAGGAAAGTTAAACAGAATAATGTTTTGATAGTGCTGGAGTTTTACGAGCTTTACAAAGACTGATATCAAAACCAGAAAAAACATTTCATATTAAGATTGTTTTTGTTTTATTTCATTTATGCATTTTGCAGATGCCTTTATTCAAATGACTTGCATTACATTCAAAGTAAACATTTGATGCATTTCCTATGAATCAAACCCATGACCTTGGCGTTGCTAGCGTCTCGCTTTACTGTTTGAACTACAGGAACGTTGGGCTGCACAATTATTCCAAATAAAATCGAACTTGTGATATTTTTATCAAATCGCAAAGGCTGCTAAATATATTAGAGAAGCTTTAAGGTCACAAGCAGTTTTCTGTCAAAAATGTTTGATGTGTTCACATTTGAAAAAAATTACGAAATTAAGACAGCCAAAAATAGTAGCATTGTAATCTTACATTTGTACCATAAATAAAGAAAAAATATAAAAACTCAATTTTCATATTTTACAGTGAAATTACAATCATAATATTGTTGTTTAATATTTTTATTTAGTAATAAAAAAAATATTTTTATTTTACAGCCATACAGATATATAAAATTGCAAATTGTGCAGCACTACAAACAGGCACAGCAAACCTAGAGTGTGTTTTTTTTTTTTAAATCACAATTTATCAGGAAATTTATTTTACAAAATGTATATAATAATAGTAATAATGATAATAATGTAGTATACATCTGGAACATAAGACTTATGTACAGATTTGTGCATTATGTACTGTATATATACAACCGTATAAATAAAATGTATATGTATTAACATAATATCTCATTTTTAGATTCATTATGGTGCAGCCCTACAGGAATGCACAATTACAAATTAATATTAATTAAATGAATATTCTATTAAAGGGTCATATGATGCTTTTTTAAAGATCATTATTTTGTGCATTTGGTGTAACAGAATATGTTGACATGCTTTAATGTTCAAAAAACACATTATTTTTCAAATACTGTACATTAT